>NC_057808.1:252360198-252365590 GCF_018294505.1 Triticum aestivum | reverse complement strand
GCCGCCGGCGATCTGCCTCATTCGCTGCTGCATCCTCTCCATAGATGTCCTTCTGAGTGGTCCTGTGCTAGCTTTGGAAGATGGGAGGAGAGACGGTGGTCTTGCAATAGAGAAGAGGGAGAGGCGAGACGGTGGTTTTGGAATGGAGATGATGGAGAGGAGAGGAGGTGGTTTTGCAATGGAGAAGATCAGAAGAGGGAGAGGCGAGACGGTGGTTTTGGAATGGAGATGATGGAGAGGAGAGGAGGTGGTTTTGCAATGGAGAAGAGGGAGAGGAGCGTGTGGCAGTGATTTAGGATTGGACCAGAGGGCCGGCGCACTGTGACTGGATCAAAATCAAAATCAATTTACCCTTCAATTAAGAAAGCGACCCCACATTAACTAGTCTCCCTTTTATTCTGGGTCATAATTGACCATGATTTTCGCACATAAAATATATGTTATACGTTGCAAAAATAATATAATTTGAAAGTACATTCAGATACGAACCAAATGATACAATTTTTGGTGACATGCATTCACATTTTGCTTGTCAAATACAGTACGTGGTCAAACTTTGACCCAAAATATGCAAAACAACAAAAAAATACTTCCAAGACCAGCGCCGCTCTTCTGCTCTTCTCCTCTTAAACCACCACCGCTCCTCTCCTGTTCCAATCTAAATGCAGCGCCGCTCCTCTCCTCTTCCATTTCAAAACCACCGCCCCTCCTCTCCTGTTCCAGTCCAAAACCAGCGTCGCTCCTCTCCCATTCTAATCCAAAACCAGCGCTGCTCCTCTCCTCTTCCATTCAAAAACCACCGCCGGCGAGTGAAGGTGCTGTGGAGAAGTAGATCGATGGAGGAGTACAACCGATATGTGAGGATCGCAGACGGCGACCCTGTGAAGCTAGCTAGGATGTTGGAGATACAGTCTTGGTTTGACAACAAGGACCAACTAGTGGCGACGGCGACATCCATGGCCAAATATCTGCAACAGAGCGAAAAGGCGGCGATACTCCCGGAGGGAGTCGCGCCGGAGTACATAGAGCTGCTCCTCTAGGCCATGGAGCAAACAGATTCACCGAATCCAATCGTGAGGGAGCGGTGGTGGGAGTATCGATCCCAGATGGAGCATCCACCAGAGATTGAAGGATCGAGCATCTACAGGGTGCCGTTTGTGAGGGTGTCCTGCCAGAGCGAGCCGGTGGAGTCTTCGTCGATCGAACCCAACTGCAAGAGGGGAAAAGCAGTTGGCCCAACGACGCTTCCCCGCCATCGTCTCCCTCGCCGTTCACATCGTCTCACGGGGTGGCTGTCTGCCACCGAGGAATAGGAGGGGGCTGCCCCCCCCCCAGCCCAATAGTCGGGCAGGTTGTGAATTGTCATGAGGAGCTTAGGGTTGTCAGTATTTGCAGGTTGTGAATTGTGTTTTGTGTTGTGTATTTTGAGAGTACTTTCAGATATGAATGTCTTTTGAATTTCAGATTTGCAGTATTGAGCATATGAAGTATTTTATGAATTCTAGAGATCTATTTTTAGCACTTAAAAATGTAGTTTCATAGGAGTATAAAAGTGCAGACAATGTGATTCTCAGAGAAGAAACTGCAAGTTTCAGTTTCAGATAAGAAACTGCAAGTTCAGTTTCAGATAAGAAACTGCAACTTTCAGAGGCAGAGCATTTATATTAACACGGCCTTTTCAAACAGGGTTAACATCATGTTGGAAGTTTTATTCATGGTCGAAAATGGAACTACCAGCCAGTTAACATCATGCTGATCAACATTCATGCATAGCACATCTTCATATGATGCACAGTCAAGATGCCCACACAATGTCGAGTGTGCGAAACACAGAGAAAACGAGGGACGGAGTTTTGGCAAGTGTTGGACGTGGTTTTGGGCTGCCCCATCTAGGCCTGCTCCCTCCTCCCCGCGGCCGGCTCTGCTGCCGCGCAGGCCTCACCGCCCCACCGTACTCCCATCGCTGGCCTAGCCATCCCTCTACTCACCCACACCTGCTGTTATTCTCCGGCGACGGCAGACGAACCAGTAAACCCTCGTACAGTCGTACTCCTCTCCGCGCGGGCTTCCACTGCCGCGTCTTCCCCGGCTCCCCGTCGTCCCCTTCCTAGGCCTCGTCGTCGTCCACCGCCCTGGCGCTCTCGGCGCGGCCTGGTCAACGTGGTCAACGACCGACATGCATCTGAAGTGGACTGTACGTGGAGAGGCCGACAGCTGGGTCCACGGCCGCACGCAAGGAAATGCCTCCTTATTACACCCAAAATAATGATTCCTCCACTTGACATCAGGGACCCACCGAAAGGGCCTCTGTATTTCGCGAAAAAAACGTTACCGCCGCTGACAGCTCGGACCCACCAGCTATATCTTCGCACGCAAGGAAGTGCCTCCTTATTACGCACAAAAAAAATGAATACTCCCCCTGCTAGCTGGGACCCACCATGGTGGGAGGCAGACTTGTGGGCCTACTAAGTTGACTGGGATGGGGGCCTTTGTCAACTTTAGTCAATATGAACGATTCTAGCTCCAGTGACCGTACGATGTCCATCCAACAGCCGTAGTGCTTCTTCAACCTCTGGTCTTCTTGCTCCAGCCGCCCAAAGCAGCGCCGGTCGTGCCGCATGCTCCTGCCTCCCATGGCCGGCTATGCTGCCGCGGAGGCCTCACCGCCCCTACTATTCCCACCGCTGGCCAGGCCCTGCGGCGACAGCAGCCTCACACCGCAGCCGAACCAGTGAACTCTCGTACTCCTCTCCGCGCGGGCTTCCACTGCCGCGTCTTCCCCGGCTCCGCGTCATCCCCTTCCTAGGCCTCGCCGTCGTCCACCGCCGTGGTGCTCTCCGCGCGGCGTGGTCAACGTGGTCAAGGAACGACTTCCATCGGAAGAGTACTGTACGTGGAGAGGCTGACAGCTGGGTCCACGGCCACAGCCCATTTTTTTGTGATTTGCCAAGTAAGTCGCTTTGTCAGGCCTGTTGGGTTGCAAATCTTTCAAGACGAGGAGAGCTTTCATTCGGCTGGCCGAGAAAATGGCCCATCAGTAATCAGAAATGGGTTGTACATTTTTAAAACACATCAAACCGGCAATTAGTTTCAAATATCTTTTTTTCATTTCGAGATTTTAAATTACATTAATTTTTATGCGTGGAGAATTTGTTGGATTTTTTATTGATATACATTTATTTTTAAAATCAGTTTGAATGTGAGTCAAAATTTTGGGATTAAAAACAGTTCGGACCGCACCGAAATATGCAAAATTTCGTATAATTTTTTAACCGTGGCCACAATATGGGCTGTAATGCTAAAAAAAGAATATGGGCTCAAAAAAACCTTAATAATTAGCAAATGGGCTGTAAATTATTAGAAATAATGGCAGATGGGTTGTATGCTGTTTTCCACAGATTTGAGGCTTTCCTAAAAAAAAGGTTGATGCATAAGCAGTGACTGTTGGATGGCCATCCAACGGCCGTCGTGCTTCTTCAATCTCTGCTTTTCCTGCTCCAGCCGCTCAAACAAGCGCCGGCGGGACTGCCTGCTGCCTCCTCCCCGCGGCCGGCTCTGCTGCCGCGCAGGCCTCACCGCCCCACTGTACTCCCATCGCTGGCCTAGCCATCCCTCTACTCACCCACACTTGCTGTTATTCTCCGGCGACGGCAGACGAACCAGTAAACCCTCGTACAGTCGTACTCCCCTCCGCGTGGGAAACAACTGCCGAGTCTTCCCTGCCTCCGTGTCGTTCCCTTCCTAGGCCTCGCCGTCGTCCACCGCCCTGGTGCTCTCGGCGCGGCCTGGTCAACATGGTCAACGACCGACATGCATCTGAAGTGGACTGTACGTGGAGAGGCCGACAGCTGGGTCCACGGCCGCATGCAAGGAAATGCCTCCTTATTACGCGCAAAATAATGATTCCTCCACCTGACATCAGGGACCCACCGAAAGGGCCTCTGTATTTCGCGAAAAAAATGTTACCGCCGCTGACAGCTCGGACCCACCAGCTATATCTTCGCACGCAAGGAAGTGCCTCCTTATTACGCACAAAAAAATGAATAGTCCCCCTGCTAGCTGGGACCCACCATGGTGGGAGGCTGACTTGTGGGCCTACTAAGTTGACTGAGACGGGGGCCCTTGTCAACTTTAGTCAATATGAACGATTCTAGCTCCAGTGACCGTACGATGTCCATCCAACGGCCGTAGTGCTTCTTCAACCTCTGGTCTTCTTGCTCCAGCCGCCCAAAGCAGCGCCGGTCGTGCCGCATGCTCTTGCCTCCCGTGTCCGGCTGTGCTGCCGCGGAGGCCTCACCGCCCCCTACTATTCCCACCGCTGGCCAGGCCCTGCGGCGACGGCAGCCTCACACCGCAGCCGAACCAGTGAACCCTCGTACTCCTCTCCGTGCGGGCTTTCACTGTCGCGTCTTCCCCGGCTCCCCGTCGTCCCCTTCCGTCCACCGCCCTGGTGCTCTCGGCGCGGCTTGGTCAACGTGGTCAAGGAACGACTTCCATTGGACGTGGACTGTACGTGGAGAGGCTGACAGCTGGGTCCACGGCCGCAGCAAGGAAGTGCCTCCTTATTACGTGGAAAATAATGATTCCTCCACCTGACAGCTGGGACCCACCGGACGGGCCACTGTATTTCGGGAAAAAAACATTTCCCCCCGACTGTTGGGACCCACCAGCTACATCTTCGCACGCAAGGAAGTGCGTCCGGGCAAAAAAAAAACGATTCGCCCCCCTGACTGCTGGGACCCACCAGCTACATCTTCGCAGGCAATGAAGTGCCTGACAGACGGGACCCACCTGGTCGAAGCGTACGTAGCGTTGTCATTCTGGTCGCGAATGTGTACGTACATATATATTGGTGGATGTAGAGGCGCGCACGTGTCTTAGTAGAGGCGCGTACGTGTCGTAGTAGAGGCGCGCACGTAGCATGTACATGTACGTACAGCGGCCAGGGTGCAAGAAAGAAAATACGGCCACGTATGTGTACATACGGGCGGGGTCTCGAACGCCTACTCGCGCATACGTACGGCCAGGGCTCGTGTACATGGCTGGGTCGGAACAGAGAAACAGCGTCGTCGTCGTGTTCATGGGGAGGCAACGGAATGCGTCGTGTTCATGGGGAGGCAACGAAATGCGTCGTGTTCATGGGGAGGGGTGTGGCGTACCGCAAAACGGAGGAAACCGACCTCCTACGGTCGAAACGGGGGTCCTGTTGATCGGGAGGAGTGTGGCGTACCGCAAAACGGACGAAACGGACCTCCTACGGTCGAAATGGGGGTCCTGTTGATCGGGAGGGGTGTGGCGTACCGCAAAAAGGGAGGAAACGGACCTCCTACGGTCGAAAGGGGGGTCCTGTTGATCGGGAAGGGTGTGGCGTACCGCAAAACGGAGGAAACGG
>NC_057808.1:252357017-252359234 GCF_018294505.1 Triticum aestivum | reverse complement strand
GCAACGCTCACTGTTCATCCCAGAGGCAGCATCAATCGGCTTCAGTTAGCAGCAGTAGCGAAGGAATCGCTCGATCGGGTTCAGTTAACAGCCATCGATCGATCGCTCGGGTTCAGTAACGTGTAGCCTGCAGTGCAATCGCTCGGGTTCAGTTAGAGCCCAACGCCTCGCTCGGGTTCAGTTAGAGCCAACGCCTCGCACACACGCGCATATGTGTACGAGAGAAACGCGCATCGCTCGGCCCCCGACCTCCCACCATAACCGAGAACTCCCCGAAATTTTCCTCGCCCTCGCTTCTACCACGGTTTTTTCCATCATGGACGGCCCAAAGAATGTCATGCAGCTGCGTCTCTGGCCCGCCCAGGACGAAAAGCCCATTTTCTGTCATGATTTTTTGTCATAGAAGTAGGAGCCCACCACATCTATGATGATACCGGGTTTTGTCACAATTATCGTCATAGAAGTGTCATATGTATGACAGAAAAAAATTCGTTCGGCCCAAAATGTCACGGATGTGTCCTTTTTTTGTAGTGTATATGATTACCAGATCAATACAATGTGTACTTACCCGCATATCTTTCAAATGCTGGTCAGTGGCTCTGGCAAGCCCGTCCCGAGCAGCTCAGATGTACGCATCATCCGAGCTGAAGGCATTGAACGCCTCTTTAGTAACGCTAGGGTCGCGAAGAGCGGCCCTCCAGCGCCGATGATTCACGGCGCTCTCCACTTCAGAGTTCGTGGCGGATACATTATCTGAATCCTCTGAAGGAGGAGAATCCGGCGTCGCTCCCTTGTCAGCCCCCGCCCTAGAGGCAGGGTCTGGAACCTGACTGATGGAAGCGCGACTGGCAGGATCCCCGGACATAGTCCGGCGAACACTCTTCCTAATAAAACACAGTGGACAATGTCACGGGTTGATGTGACTGCCAGGGGGCATATTTAAAGCCATACCTCTTTGATGAAGGCTCGGTCGTATTGTCATTTGCCTTCCTCTTCGAAGACCCGCCCGGCGTAGGCGCCGCTCTCTTATGAGACGCCTCTGGTGCGGCATGATGCGCCGAGCGCCTCCCCTTTGGAGCACGAGACAGTGCGGTGGGTGAGGCATAATGAGGAAGCTCTTTCGGAGGAGATGTATCCTGGCTACTTACATGTGAGGCAAGGAGGCCAGGATAATCGGCCATGATGGCCACTTCTGTGCCATCATAGCTCGCCTGGTAGAAGACTCCCTCTTTGAGCTCTACAAATATGTCCAGATCCTCTTCGAATCCGCGATCGAGGTCCCGGTTATGGTCCTCCGGCTATGGAGCGGGGCTATAAATCCCCGCGATAGCCTTCCGCCATTCCTATTAAAAATGGATGGGTAAATGTCAATTAAACATGACTCAGGGAAAGGATTGAGTAAGGCGGTGGGATTAAAACTCACCCAGCTAGGGGGATTGTACATGGAGAATCCCTCTTGGCGCTTAAGACGAGTAAACTCCTCTTTCTCCCCTTTATACAGATCGGCCAATATTGTGGCCAGGGTGGCAGGGGTGTCCGGACCCTTCCATCCGCAGCGTGAGGCGTCATCTTCCCCATTGTAGTGCCACATAGGGAGCCCTCTGAATTGGAGTGGCCGAACACCTCGCACTCCCCATTACCTCGATTATTGATAATCCGGACTAGGCAAGTGTCCTTATCTTGCCCATTAATTGTTGGACTTCCGCGCTATCTTCCTCCTCGAGGCTCCGAGGGCGCCAGCTGTGGCGTTTCATCAATGGAGCGCTGGAAAATTCGGGGAGGCCCATTCGGACTGGGCCGGGGAGAGCGACATCTTCAATATAAAACCACTCCGAGGGCCACTCTTCGGATGCCTTCTTCGGCGTGCCGGATAGGTATCCGGTCCCGGCTATGCGCCATATTTCGGCGCCGCCCACCTCGAACACGGATCCCTTTTGGGTGCGAGGGACGAGGCAGAAAAGCTTCCTCCATAACTCGAAATGGGCCTCGCAGCCCAAGAATAGCTCGCAAAGAGCGACGAATCCCGCAATGTGCAGGATAGAGGCCGGCGTAAGATTATGCAGTTGGAGGACGTAGTACTCCAGGAGACCTCAGAGGAAACGGTGGATTGGAAATCCGACACCTCTTAATAAAAAGGAGACGAAGCACACTCGTTCCCCCCTGGTTGGATTGGGGAAATTTTTTGCCAGGGCTTCGCCGGTGAAAGAGGTTAATCCT
>NC_057808.1:252298341-252356766 GCF_018294505.1 Triticum aestivum | reverse complement strand
GCTTAACCAGCTGGTCGTGGGGTACCGAACATCTCTCCCAATCGCCATTTTCGGAGCCGTGGGGGCGGGAGGAAGAATTGGGAGCATTAGCCATGTTTGAGTGGTTTCTCCTAGCAAGCTCTAAGGATTTTTCGCCTGGTGTGGGATGCCATCTGAGATCCAATCCCTTTAAATAGACACCTTCCTTATATGGCCAGGGTGTTATGTGCAAAAGATACCCTGACCTTTTGTATTCGCTCGACACGTGGAAGCAGAAGCAACAGAGGCGCAGAAGCCAAAGGGTATGACATTAAATGAAAAGCCGAGTATAGCTCTTTGGGTCAGACGTTTCGAAGTATTCGGAGAAAGAACTCGCCTTGCAATGCCGAAGACAATTTGTGCGCTGGACACATCGTCATTGAAGCCTGGTTCGGGGGCTACTGAGGGAGTCCTGGATTAAGGGGTCCTCGGGAGTCCGGGCTATGTGATGTGGGCCGGACTAATGAGCCGTGAAGATACAAGACAGAAGACCTCCTCCCGTGTCCGGATGGGACTCTCCTTTGCATGGAAGGCAAGCTTGGCTTTCGGATATGAAGATTCATTTCTCTGTAAACCGACTTTGTACAACCCTAGGTCCCTCCGGTGTCTATATAAACCAGAGGGTTTAGTCCGTAGAGGCAATCATAATCACACAGGCTAGACATCTATGGTTTAGCCATTACGATCTCGAGGTAGATCAACTCTTATAACCCCATATTCATCCAAGATAATCAAGTAGGAAGTAGGGTATTACCTCCATCGAGACGGCCCGAACCTGGGTAAACATCGTGTCCCCGTCTCCTGTTACCTTCGATCCTCAGACGCACAGTTCGGGACCCCCTACCCAAGATCTGCCGGTTTTGACACCGACATTCTCCTTGTTGGTATTCCTTTCGTTACACTGCTATTGAACATCTTCCTATGCTACTTCATCTGATAGCCTACTGCATTACCATCATTATTCTCAAGCCTATGATATGCTATGCTCAAATAATTATCACTTCTTTCATCGAAAGATTTGCTCCTTAGTAAGGTGCTTGATTAGTTTCAGATCTACTAAAACTTATTCCGCTGTTATGATTGGGTTCAATTCGAAACATTCAAAAGAATCTTTTGAATCTCCCATTCACCCCCCCCCCTCTGGTCGATGTACTCTCGGTCCTAACAATCGCAATGTTTGGTTAGGCCAACCTGGAGAACTTCTTTTTCTATGATATGAATAAAGCTTAGTGTGTTTGTCTAAAAAAGGTATCACGTGGGACCAGGGAAAATATTTTTATAAGTGAGATATAGTTCTCACGTATATAAGGCGCCGAATAAGAAAGTGTGAGCCTATATGTCACTTTACATAAAATTTTAAAAATGCTAATAAAATATAAATGTGTATAAACATATTTCCCACGTATACCAAAAATATATACAATGTGTATGAAAAAAGTTGGTCACGTATTTTAGAAAATTTTAATCAAGAATTTGAAGTGCTAATCAAGTATTTGAGAAAGTCAATCAAGCATTAGAAAAAAGTTAATCTGTATGGGAAAAACGTTTCTCACGTATAGGAAAAAATTATACAAATAATATACACCGTGTATGAAAAAATGTCTATCATGTATTAAAAAAATCAAGCATTTGAAAAACTTAAATCTGTGTTGAAAAAATGTTTCTCGTATACATGGAAAACCTATACAAATAATATATATTGTGTATGAAAAAAGATCGATCAGGTATTTAAATTTTTTGAATGTGTACACAAATGTTCCTGATGTATAAACAAATGTGCAACATACACTGAATAAAATTAGGCATGAAATAAAATATATTTTAAGAAAATAATTTTGTTTTTTAAATGTTAAACATGTATATAAAAATCTTGCTGATGTATACGAAAATATACATTGTGTTTGATAAAATATTAACTCCATTAAAAAAATTCACTGTGTATTTGACCATGTATTCAAAAAAGTGTTCAAAACTCGCATTTAAGAAAAACAATATGTCGTTTATTTGAAAAAATAGTGAAAACTAAGAAAGAAAGAAATAAAATCGATGAAAAACAAGGAAGAAACAAAAGAAAACCAAGAAATGAGATATAAGAAAGAACAGAAAAAACCAATGAAAACGGGCAAGAAAATAAATAAAGGCAAAGAGAACTAAGTAACCAAGAAAGAAATGAAGAAAAATAATATATAAAGAAGAAGAAGAAAAAGAAAACCCTAAGAAAATCGGTGAAAAACCAATGTATAATGAAGAAAAAAATGGAAGAAAACTGGTGAAGAAATGAAAAACCATGCTATTTATAAAAAAAAAGTAAAAACCAAGAAAACCCAACCCAAACAGTAAAAACATACAAAAAACGACAAAGAAAAAACCCGACCTTAACATTGAAAAAGTTTAACGAAAAAATACACGGGGAGAAAAAGAAAACGAACTCACTGCTACAGTTCTGGGCCGGCCTGGTCACGCACGCTTCAGCCGACGCTCCTATATTGTATTATGGGAGCTCCTATTTGGCGCGTTCAGTGCCCTGGAAGCGAAGCGGCGCCTACTGGCAACGCTACTGGGACGGCCCACGGACGAAAGAAGAGCAGTAAACGTCTCGTGCAAAAAACCGCAATAAATAAGTAAGAACTCGAACCCGCGCCTCTATATTGCAGGATTGCTCAGCTAACAACTACACCACCAGAAGACTAGTGATTTATGGCAAACGCGAACACTTTAAGCACCATAAGAGCCGTGCTATTTATTACGCATTTTTGTACTATTCATTTTTTTCAAAAAGTCGATTTTTTAATAAATTTTTTTTAACAATTCTGAACAAAGTTCATCAAATTTGAAACAAAAATTTGATCAATTAGAAAAAAATCATCAAATTTGAAAGAACTTCATTGATTTCAAAAAAAGTTCATCGAATTTGAGAAAAGTTCATCGATTTTGTAAAAACTTCATTGATTTTCAACAAAAAAATCATCAAATTTGAAAAACAATTCATCAAATTTGAAAAAAAAAGTTCATCAATTTTGAACAAATTCATCAAAATTGGAAAAGGTTCATCAAATTTGAAGAAAAATCATCAAATTTGTAAAAAAATATCAAATTTCTTAAAAATAATCTAATTTAAAAAGTTCATCAATTTAGAAAAAAGGTTACGAAATTTGAGAAAAAATCATGCATTAAAGAAAACAGAAAAGGATAAAAGAACAAAACAAACTGAAGAACTAAATAAAAGAAAGAAGGGAAGTAGACTTGCACAAGCTGTGTGGTGGCGTGATCGTTAGTATGTAACCCTTGCTGCGAAGGGGTCGCGGGTTGATCCCCTCTACCTGCGCATTTTTTACTTCTTTGAAAACAGAAAAAAAAAGTACTAATGGGTCGTGCCCAATAAACGTGGTTGCAGGTGCCTGTTTGCAGAATACACATTAACGGGCGCCTGCAGCGCCAAATAGGATTCGCCAGCGGGCGGATCTTAGAATTTCTTTTCTAGGGGACTATCTTCAGCTTGGGATACGGTCTGAAGTTGGACTACATTACAGCCCAGCAAGATTTGGCATGTCGCTCAAATTCTCCGCAACGACTATTTATCCCCTTACGCGAGTTGCCATAGAAGTCTCGGTGGAGGTCCGAAGTAACTGGGCCGGCCCGTTTGCCGTTCGCACGCACTAAAGTAAAAAAGACAAGAGGATTGTTCCATGGCAAGGGATAACAGGCGCGTCGCTAGCCACTACGACCACGTTCCACTAGTGGTTAGTACAAGGGGTTGGGGATTAAAGAAACTCTTTTTTTACAGCCAACCATGAAGAGAAGAGAGTCTCAGAGTAGACTCGATAATGTTGAGTCGATCTAGTATGAAAAATTCCTCGCACTCGCCTTTTGCCTGCTTCTACTTCATCTGTAGATCGGATTCCTTCCCCAGAGTTCTTACTTATAGGCTTTATAGCCAAGCAGTCCAATAGAATACCTACTTCTTCTAAAGCGGATTAGAGTACAAGGGACGCGACCTGCTTTATGCCAGTTGAGCCGGGTTTTTTCCGTTTTCTTTCTTAGTTTTCCAGTTTTTTTTATTTTCTTTCTGTTTTCTTTGGTTTTCTTTATGTTATTTTGATTCTATTTTCTTTTTCTTCTCCGTTTTTCATTCTTTTTAGCATTTTGTTTCTTTGTTTATTTTTTCTATTGTTTATTTTGTTTCTATTTTCAGTTTTCTTTTCTCTTTTCGTTATTATTCTATAATTTTTTTATATGTCAACAATATTTTTCAAATACGCATCTAACATTTCTTCTCCATTTTTTTCCTTTTTTGTTTTTTCTTACGGTTGTTTTTGTTTTCAATTATATTTTTGTATATGTCAAAAAAAAAATTTTAACAAGTGATCAACATTTTTTGTATACACGTTCAACATTGTCCGAATGCCTATTCAACATTTTTTTAATACTTGCTCAACATTTTAATACCAATTCAATATTTTTCAAATACATGTTCAAACAAATTCAAATACATTTTCAAATTTTTTAATACTTATTCAACATTCTCTAATAATCATTCAACATTTTTCAAATACTCATTCAACAATCTGTAATACTTATTTAACATTTGTCAAATGCCTATTCAAAATTTTCGAATACTTGTTCAAATTTTTTTAAAATATTTGTTTGACATTTTTAATACTTATTCAACATTTTTAAATGTGTTTTTGAAGATTTTTTTTGCATATATACGTAAAATATTTTAAAGTATAGAGAAAAGTACAAAAAAACAAAAAACGAGAACAGAAAAAAGAGAAAAAAAAACAGGCCGTTGCCTCCCGCGCGGCTGGGCCGGCCATCTGGGCTCCAAAATCGACGCGAGGCATCCCCTGTGCTCGCTTAAAGCGAGAAATAAGGGTGCCCCAAAATCACAGCTCCTCCAGCGCCGCCGCCTGTGGGCATCCATGGCGGCGGCAGGGGAACCGGCGCGGGCTCAAGACCGGCGCCACCTCTCTCGACTACCTAATCAAAGATGGGACGCGCAAGAATGTACGTTCCCTTATCGTTCTTTTACTGGGGTTTTGATTTGGGTATGCGTGATAGGGCTGATTATACGATACGGCCACAGAGCTCGGCGGCAATGGCCGCGGAGGCCAACAGGTCCGCGCGGCGCTGCCGTGCTGGGTACTTGGGTGAGGAGACGGAGGCTACGCGGAGATGACCACATGTGGGCGGGCGGCCGTCGGCCGCCGGCGAAGGTGGATCGACGGCCGCGGCAGTCCACATGTGTTCCGTGTTCCTTCTTTCTGAATCGCACATTGGGGCGTTGGTTAGTCAGTGTTTGCTTCTGAATGCTCCCTGCTTTCTTGCTGCTCCGTGCCAGCTCAAATGTTACTAGAAGGAGCCAAAGCCTGCGGTTGCTGTTGCTAATGCGTGCGACGACTTGACTAAAATTACAACATGTGCTCCATTGATTTGCTGGTCTGGCTGATGTGCCGCACACAGCATTATTCTACTCCATATTAACATGTGGTAATTGACTGGTTGATCAAGGTCGCTCTCATCCTAGCTTTGCTGTCGCCCTGGCCAGCCACTGATCTCCGAGATTCACCATCGCCCCCAACCTCACCGGTGTGGTGGTTGATGAGGTAGCCCCCATATCTTTGTTTTAGATCAAGAATAATGGCGCACGGTTCTTCGTATATTCTGACTAGGCATGTTTGGCAATTTTGATACTGCTCCAGATCTGTTTTATCCTTTGTTTTGCTGTCGCTTTGCTGAACTAGTGTACACCTTTGATGTCGATGCTACCGGAACCATATCATTGGACGATTTGCTTGACTTTCATTTCAGCACATGTGCATTCTGTTTTCTTAATTTGCACCATCTATTCTGCCATGCAACAGGGGGAGCTAGCTGCTGATGTCTTACTGGACTCTTTGTACCGATAATCTATGATTACTCTTATTTTCTCTCATAAGTATGCATAAGCCTCATAAAGTGTTACGATATTGTACTGATAGCAATCGTAATAATATTAGCAATGCCAACCTATTGTCAGCCAAGCTGCATGATGTAGCATCACTTTCTTGCAGATAAGTGTTTGCTTCACAGAACTGCTTGTTGGATGTGTGGCGTCGCTGTCGGCTCTAGGTATCTCGTTATAAATGTTCAATGCAACATGTGTTTGATTGATTTGCTGGTATTAGCTGACACACGTACACATTAATTTGTCGTGCTTCTTGACTAGGTAATGCCCAGCCGTAATTTCTTTCCTGCTGGCAAACTAGTTCCTTCTGACAGCACCTCATTGATCGATTGATAGATGTGCCTACGTACTGCATGTGAAACGGTGAGATTGCTCTTGGATGCTTTGTTTACATCAGCAGTGAGATATTCATGCATAGTGCCAACCAAAACTTCCTAGCTAATTGTAACTATGAGTGTACATGTCGGGCAATCTTTATCATATATTCATATGTATAAATATACATCAATTGTAGTGTGTGTACACCTAATTTGATATTGATGACATGATGTTATGCATAACCATATCATTTGCTGATTTTTTTGACTTTCATTTCAGCACGTGTGTATTGTTTTCTTAATTGCCTTATCCAATCCTCCCATGGACCTGGGGGAACCAAGTAACTGCCCATGTTTTGCCGGGTTTTCTGGGGAACATCTCCTTGTTCTGAAAGAAATACTATAACCTTAATTTACTAGAACATACAAGTAAATCAACTGTGTGCTGTTATTATTTCACTATGAAATAGAACATGCATCAAAACATGCTCAGAAGTCAGAGTGCATACATGATCTGCAAAAATATGTCAACATGCATGCCATCAAATAGAATATGCATTTCTAGTTTAGAAAAATTATTCCTCCTAGTCAGCAATATATACTGCTCCACTGGGATAACTAAAACCTCTAAGGCTCAGCAAGTTTAATTTCAAAATGCAATTTCTCTCCTACTATTTGCAACCAATTCTGTCCCTATCAATTGATATGTGTTGTTCTTTGATTTTGACTATGTGCAAGCATTATCTGAAATGGTCAATTGATCACATGTCTGTAGTGATATCAAAACAAAGAAATACTGCATCCTTTTTTCTATTTTGTTTCTTCAAGGGTCAATCACGAAAATGAAGTTCACTTAGGATTGCAAATACAATTACTATTGCCTCAGTAAATTTTGTGTGGCCAGCTCTCATTAAAAATAGTAACAATGACGTCGATTAACTCATCCGTGTTCAGAAAGTTTATAAGTTAACAGTATAATATCTATTAAATCATGTCTACGGAGCAAAAATTTGACAGTTCAACTGAACAAAACAAAAGGCACTCTAATACCTTTTGAAGTTTATGTATTGATATACCATACTCCTAGTTAAATTACTGAAATAATATCGTATTCTCTCCACTTTTACATTAGCGTTTCGAAAGGAAATATATTATATGTGTGCTTATGTATCATATGTTGATTACTTGCACGAACAAGAAGCAAGTGAATGTTATTATTAATTAGCTCACTCCATAAGATTGTATCTTCCATTGATGGCATATGAAACTGTATCCAAAAGATTGTATCTTCCATTAATGGCATATGAAATTGTGTCCAAAAGATTGTATCTTCCTTCCATTAATGGCATACGAAACTGTATCCAAGATTTTAATTATATGTATATATCCAAAAGATTTTATCAATATTCAGACGATAAATGAGGCATATCTCTTAATGAGCATAATCTTGTCCAATCTGTACATATATATCCGTCCAATCCCACCATGAATTGCACTAAATGCATTGCGATTTAATCTCATACATCACATATCCTTTCTCTATATAAACACGCACACCCTCTTCTCATAACCAAACCAAGACCTATCACTCCCACCATGGCAAGTAGCAATCTGCTTGACTGGCCAGAACCCATTGTACCAGTGCAAACTCTTTCCAACTCTGGTATGAGCTCCTTGCCACAACAGTACGTCAAGCCTCCATCTGAGCGTCCTAGTGGTGTCACAAATGACCCTAATCTCAGTATCCCAGTTATCGATCTTGCTAGCTTCTCTAATACCCCTGAACATCACCAAGAAATGCTAAAAGCAATAGCCTCTGCATGCAAGAACTGGGGTTTCTTCCAGTTAGTGAACCATGATGTGGACACGGAGGCTGTGAGGAGGATGAGAAGTGCATGGAGGGAGTTCTTTGACCTCCCCATGGAAGAGAAGAAGGCACATGCCAACTTACCGGTAACATATGAGGGGTATGGGAGCCGCCTTGGAGTTGAGAAAGGGGCAATCTTAGATTGGAGTGACTATTACTTCCTTAATCTCTTCCCAAGTGATATCAGAAACCTTGACAAGTGGCCAAAGATTCCTACTGACCTGAGGTAGATAAATATTTTTCTTTTCTCGAGAAAACGCAGCTTCTTTGTTTTCTTTTAATTTATCCTCATTCTTTATAAGTTCTTGCAGTTTAGAGTTTCCTGATATGTTTGGTTACACAGTTTCCTATTTTATTTGTCCATATTTCATTTTGTTTTGGTATTTATGCAGGGAAGCCACTGAGAAGTATGCATGCCAACTAATAAGTCTCTGTCAAGTCTTGCTCAAGGCTATGTCCAGTAGCTTAGGGCTGGAGGAGGACTACCTCCATAATGCTTTTGGTGGCAGTGATGGCATCTCGGCTACCATGCGTGTGAACTACTATCCAAGATGCCCACAGCCTGAGCTCACCCTTGGTCTCTCATCTCACTCTGACCCTGGTGGTATCACTTTGCTCCTCACTGATGATAACGTCGAGGGGACACAGGTACGCAAGGGAGATGCATGGGTCACCGTGCAACCAGTCCCAGGTTCCTTCCTTGTAAACGTTGGTGATCAGATTCAGGTGATCGCTGTGGCCTACTTACCTTTTTCTGTCAATCTGATGTATATGTATCATTGTATCTTGGATTATCTTGTCTAAAGTAGTAACGTTCTCATTACACCCAATCACTATATATTTGTGCTGATGAAGCTAACGTATGAAATTAATGTTAATTTGTTTGCATCTATAAGGAAGTCAAGAGTATACCATATATTCTTGGCTTCTTTGCAAGAGATTAAATACAATACAGAATTCGGATAGTATGGAGCGAACCCCTATGCATGTAGTTAATAAGATCTTTTTTTTTGGTATGAATTATGATACTCTCTCCTATCCATATTAATTGTCGCTGATTTAGTACAACGAATCAAAATATTTGATTTTAATTCAAGTTGACCAGCATACATACATTGGATGCGTGCCTATTTAAGCATCATAGTGAATTATGGGTAGCAGCTTTTACATGTTGTTATGCGCCTAACTCTCATCGTCAAAGCAATTTATGGCATCCTTTGATCTTGCTGGGGCGATGATAGACGGGGGGAGCTAAAAAAAAAAAGGAAAGGCAACACGTTTAAAACCCTCTAGGTAGATCCAGCTAGCTTGTACATTTTCTGAAGTTTCGACATGTACATATACTGAACTACCGAACTGCTTCATTGATCAATATACTAGTATGCTGCTAGATCTTGCCCTTGCCAGCTGCACTGACTTTAGTATTTTGTTGGCATGCATGATCTGCATATACACGTACCAGAAGATGACAGTTACACACACAGTAGCATGCCATGCAGTCCAGATACGTGAGAAAGCTGATGACATTGGTGCATGCATGCAAAGAGAAGTTGAATGAAAGAGACAGCAGAGCCTCCTACGAAAACTGCTTTGCTTGATTCTGAAGCTTCTAAAATATCTTGGTGTGATTTTCCAGATCCTGAGCAACGGGCGTTACAGGAGCGTGGAGCACCGTGCGCTGGTCAACTCGGACAAGGAGCGCTTCACCATCGCCTTCTTCTGCAACCCTCGAGGCAACCTCCCCGTTGCGCCGGCGAGCGAGCTCGTCGGCCCGGGGTCGCCGGCGCTGTACCAGGAGGCCGTCACCTTCAGCGACTACCGCAAGTACATACGCACCAAGGGCCCCAGCGGCAAGACGCAGGTGCAGTCCATCAGCAGCGCCATGCAGCCAGGGCCTGCAGCTTGATCCACCATACCATCCCTTCTCAGTCAGCATGGATAAATGTATCAGCATGGACAGCATTTGAATCTGTTATAGGTTGCCAGTGGTTGAGAGATACAGTATGGGCATCATGCATGTAATTTGTTTGTACAATTTGAATCCTTGCTATTGTATCTTAATCAGTGTGCCTTCCATTTTATACAAATGCTCAGTCATGTGTGTGCAATGATCACTGGATCTGGTGAGACCGCGAGTGACGTCATCGTTGAATCAAAGGCGATCAGGCAAAACTCGTTGGCCGCTCCTCTGGTTTCCTCTGGGATCTTAAAATTTCGGTCATGTTAACAGGCTGACATTCTCTGGGCCGGGTGAGATGCTCCAGAGCCACAGGATCCAGATCCAAAAGATGGCAGTTATTGACGAAAATTGCACTAAAATAAAAAAACTGCCATGCTTTTTTTTCTGAAAACCGGATGCCCACAGATGCCATGCGTGGTACTGTGGCTCTGGAGCATCTCACCGCAGCGAACATTTGCTCCGTAACGTTGGTGCTGCTTTTGACCAAAATAACCTTCTTTATCTGTGATGGTGGATGCAATTTTATTTTTGGTGGATCTAAGAGGTATGACTCTGTACCAGATCCCTTGTGGCTGAAAGCTTTGGCCTGTAGAGATGGAGAGCATGATTGGTTTGATGCCAAAAGTTGGCATGCCAATATTTGGCAACTACCAAATGTTGGCTAGTGATTGGTTGGCTACCAATTTTTCTTCTCAACCTCACAAAAAGTTGCCAATATTTGGCAAATTTTAATTTTGCCAAATGTTGGCTTGCCAAATATTGGCAATGCCAATTGTTGGCATCAAACCAATTATGTTCGGAGTCACTTTTTGCCGAGATACTCAGGCATTAAACGTGTTCGGATGGAGACTGACATGGATCGCTGACCCGACCCAAAAATTTGAGGCCAATGGGTCATGTGGAGAGCTCTTATGGGACGCCTGTGTGCGTCCAATAGTAGACCTTTCGCTGAAGGTGGCACAAACTTTTTTTTTTTGAGGAAGGGGCGCAAACAGGCCGGCCCATTTGCAGGTGGCGATGTAAATCTTAATGAAAAAAAACTCGGAACGTCAGTTTACAAAGAACGGTTGATAGCCACTCGAGCTGGCAACTCTGGCCTGCTAAACGCAGTGCTAAAGCTTAAGTACTAGCTACAGTGGCAGATCTGTTTTTCTTTTCAAAATTTTCAACCTTTCTTGGAAAAACAGTGCACAATTTTTCTTAAAAAATACGAATAATGTTTGAAAATGTGAACAAATTTCAAAATGCAAATAGAACCTTTAAAGCAGGAACAAAAGTTGAAAAACATGAAAACAAATATATACGCTGAAGAATTATTAACACACATTGAGTATTTTTGTAATACGTGCTAAACAATTTTAATACACATTGAGCATTTTTTTTATATACGCTGAAAAAAATTTAAATGCAGGTTGAAGATTTTTTTGATATCGGCTGAACAATTTCCAAAATACATTGAATATTTTTTAAGATACGTTGAACATTTTATTAATATATGGTGAACATTTTTCTAATATATGATGAGCATGTTTTAATACAAAAAAAGAGAGAAAAATCAAAAAGCAAAAAAACCCGGAAGAAAGAATCATAGGAAAAATCAAGAAAAAAAGTGTGACTAAAAACAAAAAGTGAAGAAAACCAGAAAAAAGGAAAAAAACCAAAAAGAAAACCCAAAAAACATTAAATAAAAACAAAAGAAAAAACCAGTTCAGTAACCTTCTAGAAGGTTCCCAAAACTGGGCAGGAACCTTCCAGAACATTCCTAGATCCCTGAACAAAACAACATTGAAGTCGTGG
This sequence comes from Triticum aestivum, assembly GCF_018294505.1. Taxonomy (NCBI): domain Eukaryota; kingdom Viridiplantae; phylum Streptophyta; class Magnoliopsida; order Poales; family Poaceae; genus Triticum; species Triticum aestivum. Next base: position 252,344,860 of record NC_057808.1, on the reverse strand, counting down.
GCTGGTCCATGTGGACGCGGCAGATGGCTGGCTTCAGCGAAAGCACATCTATTTGCCGCTAACGGCTGTCAAATAGGGATTGTTGGTTAGTATGCGGTCGGTCTCAAACAGGATTAGGGTGAACAGAGCCGGTACTAGGTGACCCGTTTGGGCTAGCGGGGTCAGCCCACCTTATAGTCTTATATCTCACAGCAGCTGCAATCTCCGTCACGCCGACATTGTCATGGGACCCAATTTTGCGACGCAGTGTGTCGTATAATTTCCCATGAACGATTGCGTGTATAAACAACAAGTTTGTCTCAGCGCGTACAAAATCACAAGCAGGCGGGTTGATTTTTTTTATTAACCATGTATTAGAAATCTTAATTTTTACACTAATCGAATTCCGTGAAGCCGTGCATCATTTTAACATCTCATTTGTCCGTAATGTAAAGTAAGAATTTGAGTCGACCCGAAATGCCCATCAGACCAATGAGACCACTGACTATTCTTTATATGGGTTGACCCGTGGCCTTTCAAATTGTCTATGGGGCCAGAGGGGCAGATCCAAAGCCAGATCCGGGTCGGCACATTCCTATCCTGAGTTTATTTTACTAAGCACATCTCCAAGATCCATCCCTCAAAAGATCCTCTACATTGGACATGGTCTGACACCAGCGTCCGGCCAAGAAAGAAATGTGCTTAGTAAGAAAAACTGTTTTTTTCTTAAGCATCAATGCTTATTTCTTTGCTCCGGTAAAAATTGGTTTATTTTTCTAAGCAAAAAAATTCTGAAATAATAAGTGCTACACATGTAGCATGAAGCACTTCGGCTATGTCCTTGTTTACAACTAAAGTTGCCATAAAAAAAACCAAAAGAAAAGCTGAAACTTGCCATCTGAAAAAAAAATTGTCATGCTTACAACTAAAAGTTGACATCCCTGCTCATCTCCGGATCCTGGTAGTATCCTGAGCTTATTTCTTTGCTATAGTAAAAACTGGTTTATTTTTCTAAACAAAAAATTCTTAAATAATAAGTGCCACATGTGTAGCATGATGCACTTCGGCCCTGACGTTTTTTACAATTAAAATTGCCATCCAAAAAAAAATAACCCCAAAAGAAAAGCTGAAACTTGTCATCCGAAAAAAAATTGCCATGCTTACAACTAAAGTTGTCATCGCCGAATTACATTGTACTTGGCCTTATCACCTTGTATTCAACAAGACTGCAAGTACTGCAACTGTGTTGTCGAATCGATATAACCTCTGTTTCTCAAAACAAAAACAATAAAGCACCAATGATAAGATCAGGAGAAACTTTAGACAGATCTGCATAACTCCAGCAGTGAGAAACACAAAGTTCAGAAAAAGGGGTCACAGATGCCAGAATATCGATTTGGATAATAATTAATCAATCTGTTACACTGTTCCACATTCCATTCAAAATTTGTAATAAAGTTGAAACAACATCTGCTAGTTACAATCGCAATGGGAGAATGCTAGCTCTAATAAATGATCTGAATCTCATCTCATGATGAACCAATCAACGCATCCTGTTTGTTGGCTGCGGAGCTTCCATGCTTTGATTTCAGCTGGAAGCACCCTCTGCTTATTCTCAGCAGGCTATCGATGTCTCTATCTCTATCATGCATTCTTCCTTGAACAGTAGTAACTTCAGTTTCCAGTATCTCATCACTTCTGCTTGTCGGTTCCGGTCCACTTGTCGCCGCTCAAGCTGGGGTCGGTTTGGTAGAAGACGACATCTCCCACGTCGCTGACAAAGTGATCGACTCTCAAGCTCTTGAGGAGGACGGTGATGAGGTACATTGGGAGCGGGCCTGACTTCTCCGGCTCCCGGTAGTATCTGCCCAGTACTGGCCTTGCTGCCTTGGTCTGGATTTGTTGATAAAAACCAAGGTTAAAGTTGCAATTTCAGCATGTACAAGTACAATATATGGAAGAGGTACGTATATATATTCAGCATAGTAGTATTGAACTTACTGCTTCTACTAGGTGGTAATGAGGTATTTGGGGGAAGAGGTGGTGGATGACATGGGTGCCAATGTCATGGTGGATGTTGTTGATCCATCCATAGTCCCGGTCCACGGTCGTCAGGCCACCACGGAGGTAGCTCCATTCCTGCAATAGTCATTGGGGAGCATTGGTTTGTTGGCGACATGAACATTGAATGAAATAGTAACACCATAGCAGTGCAAAACGTATCAACAAGGCAAAAAAACTGTCGCCAGTGAGTTTATTGTGCAGCTAATGTTTTCTTCCAGTGGGTATAAACACTAACAGTAGCTAAGATGTTCAGAAACTAGGGTAGTCCTATTTTCCTGCACTGTCATCGACCATGGTATACTTGCAATGAATTAATACAGCAGGCAAGTACCTCGCCGCGGTACCAAGGGAGGTCCTGGTGACCATGGTGGTGAAGATACGTCACCAAATCAAGCCACATGACATTCACCTGTTTCAAATGACATGAGACAGTGCTACTTGAGTTAGTTGTTCAGTGCGAGTTGCTTAGAAGCAAGTCTGACCAACTAAACAGTTAAGAGTTGTAGATTCTGTATGGTTGCTTACAATATATGGAACCCCGTACAGCTTGAGCACCGGTACCAGGCCAAAGACACACGCCATGCCGATGAGCAGCGCAATCATCGTGAACCAGCAGGTGGTGGAGATGATCACATCACGCCTCTCCTTGGGAGTAAACAGATCGCTGCTCGGATTGAAGTGTGAGCCCTCCTTGCCCGGGCTTCTGTACCACTGGAACATCCAGTAATCAAGGGAGATTCAGTTTAGGTTTAAGTTCAGGATGCATACAGATGCAGACCTATACAAGCGACCAGCAGAATAACAAGAAGAGATTCTTACGAGGTAAACAGGGAAAGCCAGCAGTGGGAACGGTACTGAGAAGCGCAGTGTCTTTGTCCGTGGTTCCAATTTCTGGTACACCTTCTCAGTGATCTGCGCAAATCAGTCCCACATAAGCTAGGAGTAACTAAGCAGATGGAACACAAATTACACGAATGAATATTCAGTTAAGGATTTCAAATTATGCAATTAGAATTGTGGTTCCAGTCCACACTTGGCCTCGAGGGTGACTGTTTTGTCAGATAGTGCAGATGCTCAAATGTGGTTTGATTCCAAAAAGGGCAAGAACGACAATAAGAAAAAAGGACTGGGCATTTTGAGATGCCCTAGCCAAAAAGGCTAAGATTCGATGTGCATCTTTGATCTGTGATGACTAATTTTAATCAGCAGCAGATCTGCGACTGTGAGACAATTTAAATCAATTAGAATTTTGGTTGCAAGTATCTATCTAATTAGAATTTTGGTTGCCACAAACACACACATGCTTTTGTTCTTTTGTTCTTTTTTTGAAACGATACATGCTTTTGTTCTGATGACAAGCAAGATGAAGATGCCATAAAAAGGAATATATGCACCACGAAATGATGTAATTAGAATGTTAGGTGGCTCAGCCGAGTTAAGATTCGATGCGCATCTTTGTTGATCTCTGCTGATCAACTAGGCATAATCTTTTTTATGTGTACTCTCTTTTCTCTCTCTAAAAAGATCTTAGCTTAGCGGCAGATCTGATCACGTGACAGACATGAATAGATCTACTAGCTGCCGCTGCTAGTTGTGTTTGGCATTATTACCTACGGACGGACCACATCACTTGTTTGTTGGATCTTAAATTATGTGGACTCTTTTGATGCTGCTGCTGCACAACATGTCAACATGTGGTGCCTCTGCAGCGGCTGAAAAAGCAGGCAGGTGCATCGTTGCTCTCTTTCTAGTACCACTGCTAGCTATCACCTCCATGATTCATGCAGCAGCCAGATGCGATATTTGTTCAACTTTTGCTCAATTATTATTATGCCAAACTCTAAACTTTTACTACCGAGTGTCAGTATAAAATACAAGATGGAGGGTTGTCAAGAAAAATATCTGCCCATCGATCGAGCTGCTCTGAGTTTCTTCCTTTTTTCTTTATGTGAGCAAAGTCCTTTGGGAATTGCAGTGATGGAGACATGCTGGAAAAAAATATGTGCATGCAGTAGAGTGCAGTATATGGTAGTAGTGGACTAGTGGTACTAACCGGGTGCCATGACTCGTCCTTTTCGATGTGGCCATGGTTCTGATGGTGCGTTCTGTGGCTGATCCTCCTGCACACACATAGCAAATCAGATTCAGATCGGCTTCAGAAAAGGTTTGATTAATGCCAGATTGGTACCACTCCATATAAATTACTCCTAAACTAATTATATGTTGCTAAAGAAACTCAGATGCATGCATGATAATGGTACAGCTAGTACTCCAGCATTGGTGTGTGGTGTTGGAAGGACCTTGAAGACTGTGCAGCACCGCCAGCTCCTAGTAAACAAACCGTTGTCGGCAGTGATTCAATCAAACTTTTTTTGTGTTTAAGAAAGATGGGTTTTTCCAAGAGAAATTCTCTGCGGCCGCTTGCATGGGTCAACAGCGGTGGAACAGACATGCCTAACAGGCAACAGTGCTTTGTACATGTAGTAAAAGGGAAGTTGCTACTTCGCAACAGCAAAGTTTGTATTGCCCTTTCCAACTTCTTTTCGAGTAACATATTCAGGCGCGGGTTCTCTCCCTCTCGGAGATTTCTCAACAAAACAAAACAAAAGTTTGTACTACTACACATTTGCGACGGAACGAGTAATAATCTTGCCCTGCAAAGTAGTACTTCCCTCCTGGTTTACTTAGTAAAATGTATGTACAAAATTGTTACCAGCCATTGTACGGGACGAGAATAAATGTGTGCAGCAGGTGGCCGACGACGCTGTTGAGCGTGCCGCTGTCCGAGAAGCTCCCGTGACCACTGCAAGCGTAGATAGATAGGTGAATCAGATGGACAGGCGTATGATAGCAGTGCTACTAGGTAGTACTCCGTAGCACCAAATGTGGCACGCCGCACGCGTCGATCTGGGGTGGCCGGGAGCGAGAAAGAGGAAACAACAACGCACCAGTCGTGTCCGAGGACGAAGAGCGCCCAGAACATGGTGCCCTGGACGGCCCAGTAGAGCGGCCAGAGGGCCCAGCTGTCGGCCCGCCACGCGGCGGCGGCCAGCGCCGCCACGACAACGACGTCGCGGGCGACGTAGGAGAGGGAGCGCAGGGGGCTCTTGCGCCAGCAGTGGGCCGGCACGGCGGCGCGGACGTCGCCGATGCGGAAGGGCGGCGGCTTGGCGGCGTCGAACTCGGAGCGGTGGTCCTCGGTGGCCTTGCAGCTCGCCTCCTGCTCCGGCCTCATTGCGGGGGCCATGGACGGACGGTGGATCTGTGCGTGTCGTGGGGGAGGGGGAGCGGGGGGCAATGGTAGGGGAGGGGAGGAGAGAGAGATTCGGGAGGGGCTTGGCTTGGGTGGCCGGGCAGGGATACGCCTCTCCTCCTTTCGTCTCGTCTCAATGGAGGAGGGGTGCGGGTGGCCGCTATTTATAAACCGAGATTATAATTGCCTGCCGGTTTGCATCTACGGGCAAAGCTCCTGCTAAATTTTTGCTGGTATGCCCTAGTCGTGTACCGTAGTAGTAGTCCTGTAAACCAATTGAGTTTGGCCGGTGCACGTGCATCGTGCAAGCTTGCCGTCCATACCATGCCAGTGGGCCCTCCTCTTTTTCTTTCTCCATAATACACGGAGAGAATAAATTAAAGATTCGCCTATAAATGAATTTTTTCTATGCCTAAATCTGTTTTAAGGGCAACTCCCACGCACGACCGCAGACATTCGTTTTGTCTGAATTTCACCCGTTTGGGGGTGGCAATGGGAGACAGCCGTCTGGATTTGTGAATGCTGCGGGCGTGCGCCCAACACATGGCCGCATCTTTTGCCGCATTTGGTCCACGTGCATGCAAATTTTGGAAAGCAACAGAAGATGTAGCTAAATGGCAGCGTCCATAGTTCAAGCCAACGTTGGCCGTGGTTCACGCCAGTTCATGCCGGCCGGCAACGCCAGCGGCCTATAGAATGGTCACCCTCCAGTTTCACGCCGGCAACAAAAGCCAGCGGCCGGCACACCAGTCAGCCTTTAAAATGAACGGCCATAGTCCACGACCAAGGTCTCACCTAGTTCAGGCCGTCTTGGCAAACATCTCCTCTGACGATTCGCGAACCAAGCTTCCTCTCTGGTGACATGTTGTTCTTGTCGACGCTCATGATCGCGAGTGCCACCTCTTTTGCTTTGGGATCGGCATTGGTGGCCTCGATCTCGAGCTTCTTCAGTTGAGCGGACTCCTCAATGTCAAGCTTCCTCTTGTCGGCCTCCTCCATCTCAAGCTTCTTCGTTTGGAGTTCTAGGTATATCTTCATTCGCTCCTCCTTCCCTTTGCTCCTTCTCTCCTCCCTCACTTCCTTTTGGACTCATCATGCGTTCCAAAGTTGCTTGCAAGGCCATGGAAGACGCATCACGCTTCTCGTCGGCCTTCGAGCTGGTCTTGCCCTCGGCCTCTTGAGCAAGCCTCCCTCCTCAGCCACGGCCGCCTTCCCTCCTTTCTTCTTATGAGCGGCATATTGGTCTTTGAACTTGGGGCAATCTTTGATGAGCGACCAACAATGCGTGAGAGTAAATGGCTTGTTGTTGTGTCATACCTTGAAGGCTTCCAAAGATTGGAATGCCTACACAATCAAAGATGTGACCGCAATTATAACATGGAAGGACACAAGATGCATGAAACATAAATGGCATGCCAAGATGAAATGACACAAGATGGAAAAACGAGAGATTCATACCAAGTCACCAACGCCTAGGCCACTCACGGGACGGGCTTCGACACTCAAGCGCGGCACAATACTTGTTGCACTCTTGTTGAATGAACCCCCATCTCTTTTGATTGAGTGGATGCCGCGGGTGCTCGCAAATTGGTAGGGGGGAAACTTCCTTCGCTCATGAAAGGTTTCGTGAACTCTCGTCCAAAAGACGGATCCTTTTTGCTCGGCACCTTTCGTCGGATCTTGGCCTATCTCCATCCAACTCTCGCAAATCAAAGTGTCCTCCTCTTGGGTGTATGACCCCGTGCGAGTGCTTTGCCTCTTCTTTTGTGCTTCGGCCCTTTGGGTGAGCTCATAGATAAACAAGGGCTCCTCTGCAATGTCGACCTCTTCTTCCTTATATTCACAATACATGCCATCATCTTCATGCCATGAGGTGCCATGGTCGTCCTCATCTTCATCATGGCCGGCGAATTGGGTGTCACCAATTCACCATACTGCCGCGGCCGTCTTGGCTTGTCGCGTCGGGATCGAAAGCTTGGCCTTGGCTGTCGACATGGAAGGCCTCACCATGGCCCTCGAAGATGACGTTTTCCATGAACGCGGCGTTGTGCGGGTCATCAACCGTCGGCGTCAGCAGTGGCATTTCATCGAATAGCTTGCGGGCGCCGGCCATGTTGGTCGAAGGGATCAGCCGGGGCTGCTTCCTTTGCGTCCTGTCGGACGGCTGGCCAGCGCCACTGTACCCCGGCGTCACACAATACCCGGGCGTCTCCGTTGTGACGGATGAGCTCGGGGACCGGTACTGCGGAGGACGAAGGGCCGATGAGCCTGTGCTAGCCACGGCCATGGCAGCGAATGAGAGAATGGACGGCGGGGGTTGGCACAACCCTAACATGAGGAGGGCGTAAGCCCTGGCAATGATGGACTCCTTGTCGTCAGCATTGCCCTAGTGCTGTGCGGCACGTAGCACGGCTGCCTCGGCGGCATAGTCGGCAACGGCCTTTTTCTCCACCACCTTTGTTCGCCGGTTCCTCCTCTTGGTCGATACAGCGTCGAGCTTGGCAAGCTCCGCCAGTGTGAGCTCTGTGACACCCAAGTTTTTATTTGGATTTTTCAAAAGATTTTTTTTGACTTGAGGGGAGTGATTTAAATTTTTCTTCAAGATAACTCTCCCTCTCATATTTTTTTTCTTTATGACAAAATTTTTGTTTGGATTCACCCAAGATCTGCCTTTGGTCTTGGAAGTTCTTGCTTTTCATTTGGACTCAAGACAAAATGGTTTTCATTTGGGAAAATAACTTTTGAAAATCTTTTTGAATTTGCACTATGGCTTTTGGAAAGTCCTTTGCCACTTTCAACAATTCCTTCTTGCCATGGCATTAGTGCAAATCCTCTCTCCTAACCACTTCCTCACCTTTGGATCATGATCAAATCCAGCAAGTTGAACCTCCCCATGTGATTATTTCCATTCAAATTCTATTCAAATAAATTTCTGCCTTCTTTTCTAGCACTTGGAGATTTACAAAGGAACTCCACTTTCTGTCTTGATTTTTGCCACCAAACCTTTTTCCCCTCCTAGTCCTTTGAACCCCCAACCTAGAACCATGAAGATCCACTGATCTTTAGTTCAAAATTTTCAAACTACAATTGCTGCAAGTTTGGACCAGATTTGTCAAATTTGGTGAAATTCATTCAAAACCTTCTCCAAAAATTCCAAGTAAAATCAGGCAGCCTCTGGGTGCATTGAGTGGTCATCTCACCAAGTTACAGCTCCAGAAAAATTCATCTCATTGCCAAATCCCTCTGTCGAACACCTGCAGTGCACTGTCTATGTCAAGTTCAGAAAGTTCAGAGAACACTGCAGTGGCTGCTGTCGTTTTCTTCAGAGAAGGATGTCGATCTCGCCAGTGCCACCGCGTCGCCTTGCTCCTCGTCCCCGCCCTCTTGTTCCTGCACCGCACGAACGCCTGGCACCTTGCGGGCGTCGGCGACGAGCAGCAGAAGGTGCGCCGCCCCGTGACCGACGCCGGCGGCGGCTTTGCGGACGCCAGCGGGAGACACGGCGCCGACGACGCCACCCAGCGCCGCCCAAACCACCGGAGCTCGCCGCATGGCCTTCCACTCCCCCGAATGCGCTGCCGCTCTCATCGTGAACCGCAGGGCGCGGAGCGCGCTCTCTGCCGCCGTTGAGCCCGTGCGGTCACCTCACCGTGGACCGACGCCATTACGCCAAGACCATCTCCGTTTAGCTGTAAAACGAATCCAGTAACCTCCACTGATGCTGCCTGGCCGCTCAAACCTCCTGCCAATCCACTGCTCCGCCGTAATCGCTCGCCGGAGATTCTCCGTTCACGGCCACCCCGTCGATCTGCCTATAAATAGAGGCCCCGAGCTTCAACTCGAGCACCCACCAGCCCTGCACTCCCCCTAGAGCACGCCTAGCCACTGGCAGAGCCCCGAGGAGGTCTCCTTCCTCGACTCCGGCCGCCGCGACCCGCCACGGGATCCAGCCCGATTCGCCCCCGTGTGTGCTCCTCCGCCTCCATTCTCTTGCTAGTAGCTTCACCATGCATCCCTCTTTCTGACCCGCACTTCAATTTGAAGCTTGCAGCCCTCCACCGAAGTTCCCCATCCTCACCCGAGCCGCCGTCCGCCGGAGAAAGTGTCGCCGTCGACGTGGTGCTCCCCGTTGGACGAGTCCACCACCCACCGACGCGGAAGAAGACGCTGAAGCTCTTGGTACCCTCCGTTTCTCCTAACTCGCCGTGGTTCGACGCCGGCATCCACCGCAGTCTTCGGGCGCCGGCGAGCTTTTCAAACCTGACATGTGGACCCCGCGTGTCAGCCTCTGTTTTTATTCCACCTCGAATCGTTTTCTGTTGACGCCTTCGGGCAAATACGTTTTCTCCTTTGCGCTTGCGCATTCCCACTCGAACCGTTTTCTGTTTTCTCAGTTAAAACCCTGGAACTTTTCTGTTTCATTATAGATAAGTCCCTGGATAGAAACCTTTATAACTTTTTAATAAAAGGGTATTTTTGAGTGATTCTTTTTCTGACAATCTTCAAATTTTGTCTAGTTTTTTATGGGATTTATTTGAAAAATATTTGGAAAAGTTGCTGTGCAAGTGTTGTGTAAGGGCATATTTATCCCTAAGGTGTTTTGGTGATTGATGACAATGCTTTTGCGGACTAATCGTGTGCGTTGAGTGTTTTTCAGAGATTCATTCTTTTTGGGCACGAGACGATATCCTCCCCTCGGAACTTAAAGCGAAGACGGTGTAGTCCTTTCGGATTAGTTTGGTGGACTAGTTTCATAGGGATCACCGTACTATCAAGAGGGGGTCCGCTTTGGAAAGGCTAGGGCGGAATCATCACGTACACTTCCTTTGCCCCTCCCTCCGAGCCTTTCCGTTTCGTTGATGGGCTTGGATTCTCCTTTCTTTGTGCCCTCTCTGGTCCCAGCGGTAGTACCGCGGGCCAGAGCGGTAGTACCGCTTGGGTGGTACAAGCGGTAGTACCGCTCCGGAGCGGTAGTACCGCCCAGAGCAGTAGTACCGCTAGTAGCTCCGTGTGTGTGCTATCTCTGGTCCCAGCGGTAGTACCGCGGGACGGAGCGGTAGTACCGCTTGGGTGCCACAAGCGGTAGTACCGCTCTGGGCGCGGTAGTACCGCTCCAGAGCAGTAGTACCGCTGGTGGCCCCAAGCCGTAGTACCGCTCTGGTCTCGTGCTAGTACCGCCTCGATTCGAGGGCTCATTTTTCGTGTCGGGTTTTACGGTACTGGCCGCGGCTGTGGGGGGCCGTAGTACCGCTCCTGTGCGGTAGTACCGCCCTCCCTCCGCGGTAGTACCGCTATGGACCAAGCGGTAGTACCGCGCTTTTGGGCGGTAGTACCGCTTAGTGTTGCAAGCGGTAGTACCGCTGGCACAGCGGTACTACCGCTCTCTTCGGGGCAGAGGGGGGGTAACGGTTGGTTTGTTCCCCCCACTATATAAAGGGGTCTTCTTCCCCAAAGTTGACTCACCTCTTCCCCCAAAAGCTCCATTGTTGCTCCAAGCTCCATTTTCGCCCGATCTCTCTCCCTAGCCAATCAAACTTGTTGATTTGCTCGGGATTGGTTGAGAAGGCCACGATCTACACTTCCACCAAGAGAAATTTGATTCCCCCACTTATCCCTAGCGGATCTTGTTACTCTTGGGTGTTTGAGCACCCTAGACGGTTGAGGTCACCGCGAAGCCATAGTCCATTGTGGTGAAGCTTTGTGGTGTCGTTGGGAGCCTCCAATTAAGTTGTGGAGATTGCCCCAACCTTGTTTGTAAAGGTTCGGTCGCCGCCTTCAAGGGCACCAATAGTGGAATCACGGCATCTCGCATTGTGTGAGGGCGTGAGGAGAATACGGTGGCCCTAGTGGCTTCTTGGGGAGCATTGTGCCTCCACACCGCTCCAACGGAGACGTACTTCCCTTCAAAAGGAAGGAACTTCGGTAACACATCCTCGTCTCCACCGGCTCCACTCTTGGTTATCTTGTTCCTTTACTTTCGCTAGTTTACTTGTGTTGTTTCTCTTACTTACTTGCGTGCTTGTTGTTGTTGCATCATATAGGTTGCTCACTTAGTTGCATATCTAGACAACCTATTTTCATGCAAAGTTTAATTTGGTAAAGAAAAGCTAAAAATTGTTAGTTGCCTATTCACCCCCCTCTAGTCAACTATATCGATCCTTTCAATTGGTATCAGAGCCTCGTCTCTTTATTAAGGACTTTACCGTCCAAAGAGTATGGTTGACGTCGTAGACGGTGCGGAGGAGCACTCCGGTGAAAATCCTGTCTCGTCTACGGGAGATGGGGGAACCGCGGTCTCTCGTGAGGAATTCAATGTGGCGTTGGACACATTGAAAACCTCCATGACGACCAAGGTCGAAAGCATGTTGAATAAATTCTTAGAAGGGCTTAAACTTACAACCGCACCGTTGAAAGTGGGTGATCCCGCTAACAAGGTGACGGATGCTACCTCCGACAAGGGGGAAGCTTCGAGCGAGAAGGCTCCTTGTTCTAGTGATAAAAATGGCACCGGCATCTTTGCCCATGTGGAACCTCCACCCGTCTATGGTGGACCGCTTCCTTCCACTCATTTGAATCATGCCGGCCCGGCCCCTAAGATTGAGAAGAATGTAGATTTTGATTCTTGGGTCTATCGTTTTAAGCGTCATTTAAATCATGTGAACACTAACCTTTGGAGAATCATTGAAGAAGGCTTTTATCCGCATGATCGAAGCAACTTCACTCCTAGAGAAGTGGTGGATCATCAATTCAATGAGAATGCTCTCTTCATCATCCAAGAAGCAATCCCGCCCGAAGATCTTCCTCATCTCCGGCCTTACACCGTGGCCAAAGATGCTTGGCTCCAAGTTGTTTCCCTCTATCGGGGAAGCGCAAGCATTCAATGCTCCAACTATGAAGTGGTGCAAGATGAAGCCGACGAGTTTGCAATGAAAGAAGATGAAGAACCTCGTGAGCTTTTTCGGAGAGTGACCAAACTTGCGGTCTCTCTCCGAGATCATGGAAGTAAGGACACGGATGACAATTGGATCAAGCGCAAATTCCTCAAGGCAATGATGCCCTACCACAAAGCCATGTCCTCTGTAATTCGTCAAAGGCCGGACTTCCACACTTTGTCATCAAGTGAAGTGTTGGATGAGTTTGTTGCTATGAGCATCTTGGACAAGACCGCCGACAATGCGGTCCTTCGCTCTCAAAGAGTAAAGAAGCCCAACCTTGCTCTAAAGGCCAAGGCTAGTATGGAGGAAGAGGATGAAGAGGAAGAAGAGGAGGGCAACCTCGAAGATACGAAGTATGCCTATCATGAACACATGGCTCTTGCGTCAAGGCAATTTTGGAGCAAGAAGAACATGAGGCCAAACTTCAACAAAAGCAACTCAAGTGGCGCAAAGGGCAAGCAACGGATGAGGACTTGCTTCAATTGTGGCAATGTGAGCCACTTTGTTGCGGAATGCCCTTACGAGAAGAGGGAAGACAATGGTGGCAAGCTCATTAGAAAAGACAAGGCCAAGTCGTTCCCCAACAAGAGCAACTTCACCAAGAAGACTCCCTTCAAGGCGTTGGTGGTTCAAGAAGAGTACAATGAGGATGATGACGATGATGAAGATAGTGAGTCGGTTGCCATGGCCTCCGTTGCCGTTGCCAAGACTCCACGGGTGTCTCTCTTCGACTCACCCAATGAGAACATCACCACCAAGTGCCTCATGGCTAAAGCCACCAATAAGGTAACCTCCAACATCAAAACTACCATCATTAATCATCCTTCTTCGACGGATAGTATTGATGAACATGAGGGAACAAATGTGGAGGAAAATGAGTTTGAGATCTTTATGAGTAAACTCAAGGGAAAATCCAAGAAGCACTTCGTTGCTCTCTTGGAACAACTTGGTGAAGCCAATGACATGATCGAGGCTCACGAAGATACCATCTCTAAGATGGAGGGGCATAGTCGTGACTATGCCGATGAGATTTCGGATCTTTCCAATGCTCTTGACGAAGAGCGTGGTCTTCGTTTGGCTCTTGAGGAGTCATACAACGATGATCATGCTAAGTTAAAGAAGGATCTTGATCATGCTCTTGTTGTGTCTCGTGTGCTAAACTCCGAGAAGGCTATACTTGGGGTTGATCTTGCTAGACTCAAAGAGGAGTTTGGCATCCTCGACAAGGCTCACAAAGTCTTGAAGGGCGTTCATGCTAGCCTCAAGGAGTCTCATGATCAACTCCAAGTGAAGCTAACAAAGGAGAAAGCCACCTTTCCTCATATGGTGTTAATTGATAATGCAAATGCTACTAACCCGTGTTGTGAGCATGTGCATCTTGTTGAGGAGAATGCTAAGCTAAAGGAGCAACTTGAGAAAGGCCTCATGTCATGCATACAAGGTGAGAAGAACCTCAACGACCTCTTGAGCAATCAAAAGGAAGTTGTGGCCAAGGAGGGGATTGGGTTCGCACCCAATCCCAAGAACAAGAAGAAGAATGACAAGACCAAGCGACCTCCTCCTCTCAAGCAAACTTTTGTGAAGGAGGGAGAGGGTACTTCCAAGGAGAAGAAGAACAATGCGAAGGGTGGAGGTGTCAAGAAGAGCAATGCCACTCCTTCCAACAAAGCCGGCGACTTTAATCCTTCTTATGTGTTATGCCGTGCTAGTGATGGGCATGTTTATGCCAAATTCGTTGGTTCTCCTCATGAGTACATTGAATGGTCTATTTGGGTTCCTAAGACCCTTGTTGCTAACATCAAAGGACCCATTACAAAATGGGTACCTAAAACCAAGCATTGATCTCTTGTAGGTGTTTGCTTCTGGTGGGGGATCATGGTTGCTCGATAGTGGAGCTACAAATCATATGACCGGAAGCAAGGACTTGGTGGTGGACGTGCACAAGAATCCATCTATGCCTACCAATGTCGAGTGGGGTGATGCCTCGTCTTCTAAGGTACTGGGACTCGGCAAAGTTGCCATTTCTCATGATCTCACGATCGAGAAGGTCATGCTAGTTGAGTCCCTTGCATACAATTTACTTTCCGTTCGTCAACTTGCTATCATGGGCTTTGCCACCTTCTTTGATATTGATACCGTGGCCCTCTTGTGGAGCAAGACTCTTAAAGTAGCCTTTGTTGGGCATGTCGAGAACGGTCTCTATGTGATTAACTTTTCGGAGCAACCCACTAAGACCGCGACATGCCTAATGGCTAAAGTTGACGTGGGGTGGCTGTGGCATCGCCGTTTAGCCCATGTCAATATGAGATCTTTGCAAAGTCTTCTCAAGGGGGACCATGTCCGTGGACTAACGAACGTTAGTTTTGCCAAAGATCGTGCTTGCAGTGCTTGTATCGAAGGAAAGCTTCATGAGAAGGTTCACCCTCCCACGACTCTTATTTACTCGAAGAGGCCGTTGGAGCTCCTTCATTTGGATCTCTTTGGACCTCCATCCTTTGATAGTCTTGGGGGTAGAAAGTACTGCTTGGTAATTGTGGATGACTACTCTAGATACACGTGGGTGTATTTCTTCAAGAGGAAGAGTGAGACCCAACAAACAGTCATTGACTTTGCAAATGAAGCCCAACGTCAACACAATACAAAGATCTTGACAATAAGAAGTGACAACGGCACCGAGTTCAAGAACTACACCTTGGATGAGTTTCTCAGTGATGAGGGGATCAAGCATCAATATTCCGCACCTTACACCCCTCAACAAAATGGTGTTGCGGAGAGGAAGAATCGGACGTTGATGGATGCGGCAAGGACCATGATGGCGGAGTTCAAGTCTCCATACAACTTTTGGGCCGAAGCCATCAACACCGCGTGTCATGCTTCAAATCGGCTCTATCTTCGCAAAGGCTTGAACAAGACTCCATATGAGATCCTCACCGGGAACAAGCCCAACCTCAAGTACTTTCGGGTGTTCGGGTGTAAGTGTTTCATTCTCAAGAAAGGTGTTCGTTTGTCTAAATTTGAGACTAGAGCTCATGAGGGCATATTTGTTGGTTATGCTACAAACTCCCATGCTTACCGTGTTCTCAATAAGTCCACGGGACTTATTAAGGAGACGTGTAACGTGGAGTTTGATGAAAATAACGGCTCCCAAGTGGAGCAAAGTGGTACTTGTGATGTAGGTGATGAAATTCCTCCCCAAGCCATAAGAAGAATGGGTATTGGTTATATCCTACCCGTTGAGGAACCCCTTGTGGCCGAAGGAGAAGGACAATGCTCCAATCAAGTGGAGCCATCACCAACCCAAGACCCACACGCTTCCGAAGAACAAAGTGAAGGCCCTCAACCTCATGAACAAGATCAAGGGCAAGATCAACCTCAAGATGGTGGTGATCCACCAAATGATGCCCAAGGTCAAGTTCTTCCCCTCGAGCTAGTTCAAGATCAAGAACAAGCTCAAGACGATGCTCGAGATGATCAAGTTACCCCTCCTCACTTCACTTCCGAGGAGGAATTGGAGCGTCGTGCCGCTAAGATCGCTTCCAAGCTCACCACCAAAGGTCATATCATGGAGAATGTGGTTGGAAGCCTAAGAAAGGGGGTAAGCACTCGTAGACAATTAGCAAACTATTGTGAACATCATGCGTTTGTTTCTTGTGTCGAACCCCAAAAGGTTTATGAAGCGCTTGAGGACCCGGATTGGCTCAACGCCATGCATGAAGAACTCAACAACTTCGAACATAACCAAGTGTGGAAGTTAGTGCCAAGGCCAACCGGGAATCATAATGTCATTGGAACCAAGTGGATATTCAAGAACAAGCAAGACGCTCATGGAAACATTGTTCGCAACAAGGCTCGTCTAGTGGCACAAGGCTACTCCCAAGTCGAGGGTATCGACTACGGTGAAACCTTTGCCCCCGTTGCTCGTCTTGAATCTATTCGTTTGTTGATTGCTTATGCTTCTCATCATAATTTCACTTTGCAACAAATGGATGTGAAGAGTGCCTTTCTTAATGGTCCCATAAATGAGTTGGTATATGTCAAACAACCCCCCGGGTTCGAAGATCCCTATTTCCCCGATCATGTGTATCAACTCCACAAGGCGCTCTATGGCCTTAAACAAGCCCCACGTGCGTGGTATGAGCATCTTACGGAGTTGTTACAAGATCGTGGATTCAAAATCGGGAAAATCGACCCCACTCTTTTTACTAAGAAGGTCAAAGGGGAGTTGTTTGTGTGCCAACTATATGTTGATGATATTATTTTTGGTTCCCCTAACAAAGCTTTCAATGAAGAATTTGCCGCTCTCATGACCTCAAAGTTCAAGATGTCTATGATGGGAGAGTTGAAGTTCTTTCTCGGATTCGAAATCAAACAAAGAAGAGAAGGAACCTTCATCAACCAAGCCAAATACACTCAAGACATGCTAAAGAGATTCAAGCTAAGTGATGTCAAGCCGGCTTCCACTCCTATGCCCACCAAGTGCCAACTTGACATTGATCCCAATGGTAAAGCGGTGGATCAAAAGGTATATCGCTCTATGATTGGATCCTTGCTTTACCTTTGTGCATCTAGACCGGATATCATGTTGAGTGTGGGAATATGTGCACGGTTTCAAGCCGCACCTAAGGAAAGCCACTTTGTGGCGGTCAAGCGAATCTTTCGATATTTGGCTCATACCCCAAACTTTGGCCTATGGTACCCAAGAGGAGCAAACTTCAAGCTTGTAGGTTTTTCGGACTCCGATTGGGCGGGAGACAAAGTGGATAGGAAGTCCACTTCCGGAGGGTGCCAATTTCTTGGTTTCTCTTTGGTAAGTTGGTCTTCCAAAAAGCAAAGTTGTGTGTCTCTCTCGTCCACCGAAGCGGAGTATGTGGCGGCCGGAAGTTGTTGTGCACAACTCTTATGGATGAGGCAAACTTTAAAGGATTACGGTGTCATTTGTGACAAAGTGCCTCTTTGGTGTGACAATGAAAGTGCTATCAAGATTTCTCTCAACCCGGTGCAACACTTCAAGACAAAGCATATTGAGATTCGGTATCACTTGATCCGGGATCATATTAGGCGAGGGGAGATCGAGCTCAACTATGTCAACACTCATGATAATCTTGCAGATATTTTCACGAAGCCATTGGATGAAGCAAGATTTCGCGAGTTAAGGCATGAGCTAAATATCATTGATTCGAGCAATGTGGTTTGAACCTTTGCACACCCCTCACATTCATTGTGCTTTCTTGTCTAGGTGTAGGCATGGACGTAGGGGGAGTGTTGTTCTCTCAATGAACTTTCCCTCCCCCCACAATGCATAAACTAATCTCACTCTTCCACATTAGCCATTTTTGATGGTACTTGTGCTTCATAGACGAGCTTTGGTCATGGGCCCAAGGATAATTCTTCGCGGTGCCATACCAAGTGACTCAAACATAGGTGGCCTCAGCCACCGCCCTCTCGTATAGAGGTGTGTGATTCTTGTTCTCTTGCTAGTGCTCTTGTTGGTCTTCTTGCCATTGTTTCCCATCTTTCGTTTTGCACCATGTGTGTAGAGTCTAGTTTGTGTTGCGCTGGGCGGTACTACCGTTGTGAAGGAGCGGTACTACCGCTGGAGCGGTACTACCGCTCAACAGGGCGGTACTACCGCCTATTCGGCTAAGCGGTACTACCGCCCCTCACCACGGTACTACCGCTGAGGGGCGGGGCCAGGGGGTTAAGTCGTGGGCAGGGGTGGTTTCCTCCACCCCATACCCATTTGCTTCGTCCCCTGGTTCCTCTTCCTCTCTCCAGCGCCATCTCGCCGCGGGAAGGCTCCGGCGGCCCTCCGTCTCCGGACCATTCCTCTCCATTTCCTTTGGTGGAGTCGATCCCCACCTCGTCCTCTTGCCATGGATGCCGGTATTGCCCCCGTTCCTCTTCTCTTCGTGTCTAGTTTTCAGATCTTGCGTTTTAGGGGCAATAGTAGTTGCATCTCTAGATTTTTGGCCAAATCTAGGCTTGAGTAGGTTGGAGAAGGCAACTAGACTCTTTGGATTGATGTTTGGTAGGTTTATTTTTGAATTTGGCATCCCCGGTAGTGCCGGATCTGACCACGGCAGTAGGGATCCGCCGTGCCCCGTCTCGAGCGGTACTACCGCCCATATGGCGCGGTACTACCGCTCCAAGGAGCGGTACTACCGCTTATGAGGATAAGCGGTACTACCGCTGAGCAGGCACGGTACTACCGCTGGATGCCCAGTTCCATTGTTTCCTACCACATGTTGATCCATCTTTGTTGTGTTTATTTGGTTTTGATCGTTTCTACTGGTTGTTTCTTGTGTCCGTGTGTTTGGTTCCAGGTGATGAACATCCTGAGCAGCAAGTCCGTCGTGTCAACCTTGGGCGTTCAACGTCGAAGCGGTACCGCTCATCTGAGCCTGCAGGTGGTTCTTCCAGTGCTCCACAGCCGGCAGGGGGTGCTTCCTCAAGTGCTAATCCTCCTCGCACGAAGAAGATTGCCAGCCGACCAAAGCCAAGTGGCAGGAAAGTGACTGAGATGTCTAGCAGGGAATTCTGGGACAAGCGAAGGCGCAACCCCTATGAGGAAAAACAAGAACCCAATCTTGTCAACCGCCCGTTCTGGAACCGGTTTCAGTATTCCACATACTTTGATGTGATCAAAGCGAAGAAGAATCTCTATGTCAATGTTCATTCCATCAACACGGATGCCATGGAGAAGGACCCTGAGTACTTTGGTGATGCTCTACAGATGTGCTCTCAGTTGAACATTCTCAGGATCATGCAGTTCAACAAAGACTTTGATGCAGATTTGCTGGCACAGTTCTTTGCCACTGTTCACCTAGGGACTGACGCAGACAGGACTCTGACTTGGATGACAAATGGAAAGGTGCTAGCTGTCAAGTGGCAGGCCTTCATGGGGCTGCTTGAGGTGGAAGATCAAGGGCTTGAGACTCCAGTTGGTTTTCGTCCTCACCAGAATACCACCTCCACTCACAAGCAAACCCTCTGGCCCTACTGTACTCGGAAGGTCCACCCTGAGACCAGGAAGGAAACCTATGAGTTGTCTACCTATTTGGACATCCTTCACCGCATCTTCCGCGAGACTCTCTTCCCTCGCATTGGGAATCTGGACATGGTGCACTCTTACCTTGTGGACATGCTTCTCTTCTGCCAGCGTGAGAAGGACGTAAACACCGGCGAGTCTCTGGACATCTCTCATGTCATGTGGTCTGAGCTTTTGGCGGCTGTCTCTGAGCGCAAGTGCCCAATTTATGGTCCGTTCATCATGTTGCTTATTGAGAGGGCCTGGAGACGTACCTATCCTGATGAGCAGCTGGAGACTGGAGAGTTGGTCTCTCATGAGATCAAGCGTCTGAGGAAGAAGGATAACTGGGGTAGATCTGGAGCTCCATCTTCTGCTGCTGCCATGGAGACCGAGGACGAGGCTGGTACCGGGGATGATGATGAGGAGTATGTGCCACCTGGGACAGAGCCTTCTGCAGCAGAGCCCTCTTGGGCAAAGAAGCTGAAACACAAGATGAAGAAGCTGTTCTGCATGGAGTCTCATGGTCAGTACATGACTCATGTGGCTGAGAAGAAGGCAAGAGGACGACACAAGGAGCTGATGCGTCAGATGGGTGCGATAGTCACTAGCGGCTCAGAGGGTCAGATTACTGAGGAGGAGGAGTGGATCCAGCAGCACTGTCCGTGGACCGACTCCGATGCCGAGCAGTTTCCGGGCGCGGACGGCAGTGCAGATGATCACGCAGAGTCCTGATGCTCTCACCTGGAGCCGTAGGTTAGCTCTTTGCCCCTTTTGGTGTCTCGATGCCAAAGGGGGAGAGAGTTTAGGGATTTGCGTCTGCGAGTGTGTCTTTGCCTTTGTGCTTTCGTTATGTGATACCTTGTGCTTTGCTTGGAACTTGCGTTTGCTTGGTTTTGTGTTCCGTAAGACTTTAGTTCGCGTCATATGGTGTGAGACATATGCTACCCTTTCATTATTATATCTTTATCTTTGTCTCTAGTCATTTGATATCTCTTGAGTTATATGCTTAATTATGTTATATATCCTGCTATCTTGTTTCTCGCTTAGGTTGTTGGTCTCTAAAATACAGGGGGAGTGTTGATCCTAGTATGTGTGTCGTGCAGCTCAAAGCACCTATCTTGATGGCACACATCTAGGGGGAGCCCGTCTATATTTTAGAGACTTGGGGTTTGCTTATGCCATTTGATTTTTCCCAGTTGTGCAAATCCCGTATTGTCATCAATCCACCAAAAAGGGGGAGATTGTAAGGGCATATTTATCCCTAAGGTGTTTTGGTGATTGATGACAATGCTTTTGCGGACTAATCGTGTGCGTTGAGTGTTTTTCAGAGATTCATTCTTTTTGGGCACGAGACGATATCCTCTCCTCGGAACTTAAAGCGAAGACGGTGTAGTCCTTTCGGATTAGTTTGGTGGACTAGTTTCATAGGGATCACCGTACTATCAAGAGGGGGTCCGCTTTGGAAAGGCTAGGGCGGAATCATCACGTACACTTCCTTTGCCCCTCCCTCCGAGCCTTTCCGTTTCGTTGATGGGCTTGGATTCTCCTTTCTTTGTGCCCTCTCTGGTCCCAGCGGTAGTACCGCGGGCCAGAGCGGTAGTACCGCTTGGGTGGTACAAGCGGTAGTACCGCTCCGGAGCGGTAGTACCGCCCAGAGCAGTAGTACCGCTAGTAGCTCCGTGTGTGTGCTATCTCTGGTCCCAGCGGTAGTACCGCGGGACGGAGCGGTAGTACCGCTTGGGTGCCACAAGCGGTAGTACCGCTCTGGGCGTGGTAGTACCGCTCCAGAGCAGTAGTACCGCTGGTGGCCCCAAGCCGTAGTACCGCTCTGGTCTCGTGCTAGTACCGCCTCGATTCGAGGGCTCATTTTTTGTGTCGGGTTTTACGGTACTGGCCGCGGCTGTGGGGGGCCGTAGTACCGCTCCTGTGCGGTAGTACCGCCCTCCCTCCGCGGTAGTACCGCTGTGGACCAAGCGGTAGTACCGCGCTTTTGGGCGGTAGTACCGCTTAGTGTTGCAAGCGGTAGTACCGCTGGCACAGCGGTACTACCGCTCTCTTCGGGGCAGAGGGGGGGTAACGGTTGGTTTGTTCCCCCCACTATATAAAGGGGTCTTCTTCCCCAAAGTTGACTCACCTCTTCCCCCAAAAGCTCCATTGTTGCTCCAAGCTCCATTTTCGCCCGATCTCTCTCCCTAGCCAATCAAACTTGTTGATTTGCTCGGGATTGGTTGAGAAGGCCACGATCTACACTTCCACCAAGAGAAATTTGATTCCCCCACTTATCCCTAGCGGATCTTGTTACTCTTGGGTGTTTGAGCACCCTAGACGGTTGAGGTCACCGCGAAGCCATAGTCCATTGTGGTGAAGCTTTGTGGTGTCGTTGGGAGCCTCCAATTAAGTTGTGGAGATTGCCCCAACCTTGTTTGTAAAGGTTCGGTCGCCGCCTTCAAGGGCACCAATAGTGGAATCACGGCATCTCGCATTGTGTGAGGGCGTGAGGAGAATACGGTGGCCCTAGTGGCTTCTTGGGGAGCATTGTGCCTCCACACCGCTCCAACGGAGACGCACTTCCCTTCAAAAGGAAGGAACTTCGGTAACACATCCTCGTCTCCACCGGCTCCACTCTTGGTTATCTTGTTCCTTTACTTTCGCTAGTTTACTTGTGTTGTTTCTCTTACTTACTTGCGTGCTTGTTGTCGTTGCATCATATAGGTTGCTCACTTAGTTGCATATCTAGACAACCTATTTTGACGCAAAGTTTAATTTGGTAAAGAAAAGCTAAAAATTGTTAGTTGCCTATTCACCCCCCCTCTAGTCAACTATATCGATCCTTTCATGTTGGTTTTCACGTTAGTACCCGTTTCGTGATTGGCGTAGGTTCCGGAAGAGGTGACGGAGCCGCGAACTTCGCCGAGCTAGACTCCGACTTCTCCGAACCAGGCAAGCATGTTTTGAACATTTGATATGACAGATGTTTTACATGTTCACGTGAGAGTTTGTGCGTGGCATATGAGTGACGGTACATACCTCGTTGCTTGCGAGGCAACGACCCGGTTGTTCCAAAGTCGCGATGGTCTCTGATGAGAGATGGCCTAATCATGTGGTGACATGAAGGGCAGCAAGGTGGTACTGTTGTAGCATACCAGCCTTGCGTCATCCGACTTTCTCCGACGTTAACGTGGTTGGAGCTGCGTTATCGTTCTTTTCCCGCATGTTCCAAAGTTGCGATGATCTCTGATGAGAGATGGCCTAACCATGTGGTGACATGAAGGGCAGCAAGGTGGTACTGTTGTAGCATACCAGCCTTGCGTCATCCGACTTTTCCGACGTTGACATGGTTGGAGCCGTGTTACCGTTCTTTCCCCTTCCGTGCTACCACATGTCTCATTGCCAGGATGCGGTTTAGTAAGTTGGTAACCTCTTACCGTGTACACACCAAATAGAGAGGCCGGGATGATGGTACCTTGGCCCAGGATTAAAGCCAGTCATCCGGTCACGGGGCATGGGTGTTTCCGGTTGGGACCGAGAGGGGGGGCACCCCCTTAAAGCGCGCGTATAGAAATTTGATCCCATGCTACGCGAGGTTGTAGCCTCCCCGTCTCAAGGTTTTTCTTGAATGTTGCCGAGGGTGATCCCTGGCTTCGGATGGTTGAATTGGGTGTGTACTGGTTAGACGTGTTTCCTCCAAAACACCGTAGACGGAACTAGTCCCCGTGACTACTGAAATCCGTTGGCTGTGGTTAAGTACAAACTCTGCAGAGTCAATTCTTTCCAAATCATCGTATCCATGATCAAGTAGTGTAAACATTATATCCATATCTATCCGTGTGAAAAACTTGTCCCCGGTGAACAAGCTCAAGCGGTAAATCCAGATTTATTGTTATTCCTGTGGATGGACTAACTTTATATTTGTCTCATACTTGTGATAATTTATGTTCCCGAACTATTGTATTATTGAGCTACAATATAAGCCCATTATGAGACGTCGCGCAGACGTCCGACTGTGGCGTGTTTTTGTTTCTTACATTAAATATAAGCCCTTTATGCGATGTCGCTCAGACGTCCGACTGTGGCATGCACTGTCTTTAATTTCTGTTATAAGCCCTTTATGTGGTGTCGCCCCGACGCCCGACTGTGGCATTATTATTCCGCATTTTCCGCTCGAGGAGTCTTTCAGACACTCGTTTGGCACCAGTATTATTATTCCGCATTTTCCGCTCGAGGAGTCTTTCAGACACTCGTTTGGCACCCGCATTATTATTCCGCATTTTCCGCTCGAGGAGTCTTTCAGACACTCGTTTGGTACCAGTATTACTATTCTGCAGCTTCCGCTCGAGGCGTCATTCAGACCCTCGCTTGGCACCCAGTATTTATTATCTCTATGTCTGATCGCACTGGTTAACTTGTTCATATGTTTCATGTTTGCATTCGTTATACCTTATGTCCGAACTGTCTTGCGAGTACTTTCATAGTACTCACCTGGCTTGTTGATTTGGCCAGATGTTGATGAAGGCAATCTCTTGGATGAAGAGTTTGATAGCGCGTCCGATGCCTAGAGGAGTCCCAGTCAGTCCTGCGCGATCCCGGATATTGGTCACTTGTATTGTATACGCTTCCGCCACCCGCAATAAGTCTTCTCGAGCCTCACTCCGACGCTCGAAGAGCTGTAGTCTTCTGGAATCATATCACTCGCTTCGCGGTGATATTTCCACCACCGTTATTATCGTGAGTTAGTAGTTTGCCACCCTATCCGCCATCTTGTTTTAGCGGCGTGCATGTAATAAATTGTTGGGCAGCCTCTGCTCAACCTTGTATTATATTTAGTACTCCTGGTATTTTTCTTCTGTGACCAAGATATTGTCTACCAGTGAGAAGGAATTCTTCCTCGCTGGTCCGTAAAAGGGATTGGTCTCTCAATAATTATTTTATTGAAAAACCAGTCGTGACAAGCTTGGTATCAGAGCCAGGCTGACTGTAGGAAGCCACTAGGTGCGAGCGCTAATCGGTTATTAGCGTTTTTGTGCTTTTTCAGCCTTTTTGCAATTGTAGCTATTTTCTGTTGGTCATCATAAATTTATGACATGACTACTCAGAATCTTTGCCTACTTTTGTAGATGGCTGGCAGCAGCTGTGAGAATCGAGTGTTCACCAACGTGCCCGAGGGGTTTGTCAAGCTCCTCGTCTCCATCACCAAGCTTGCGATTGGGCCAGCAGCTCGCCCGGAGTTCACACTCTATCAGCACAAGCTCAGTGACGACGTGTCTATGCACCAAGCTGTGGTGCAGTTCAAGGGAGGACGTTCTGCTGCACGCCACTTCCGTTTTGTGGGAAGGGCCATGCCTACGGAGAGGCATGCCATGCAGATGGCTGCCCGTGAGGCGATAGCTCGCCTTCGGGACATCCTTCCTACGATAAAGACTCGTCGCTACCGCTACCTCCCATGCCATGTGCCTTACACCAGCCACTATGCATTCGCCTGCCATCGGGGAGAGTGAGATGAAGCCATCGAGATGATTGTGGAGTATCTCAAGGCTCTGGAGGAGTCTTTCGACAACCTCGTAGATGATCTTGTGGCTGCCCGCATGGACTTAGTCCGGGGCGGTCCTGCCAGCAGGAAGGAGCTTCTCCACACAGCGCCGCCTCTGACATTCGTCTCGTCTTCAGCCTCGTATGCACCGGCCGTTTTGGCCACTGCTCGCCGTCTGCCTACCACTGAGGAGTTCGACCGAGTCATCGCTCCTACTCCAGTTAGAGCCGCACCGCCTGCCGCACGCGCTCTACCACCAGTCGCCCCCGCACCATCACCGCAGCGCAGCGTCACGTGCCAGGAGCCAGCTAGAGAGGAGGAGGTTGATTCTCCTGGACCTCTGAGCCTTGCCATCGGCAAGGGGAAGGAGATCTTCACCATCTCCGACTGAGAGCACCGGGTAGCCGCGTGTTATGCCTGCTTGTATGATGTGTTGTTTTATCTGTACGCTAGTTTGTATTGGTTTGTTTGCTGCCTTTCGGAGTAGTACGCTAGTTTCTAATAACATGTCAGGATGTGTACGCGCATCCTGAGTGTTGTATCTTGTGTTTGCTTTTCGCATGTAAGATTTATGTTAAGCACTTCTTCTCCATGAAAAATCATTTGTGTTTCTTTAAAAACCTTGAAGCCTCTTTAATTGTTGCCTTTGCAAGATTTTTCTTGTGCTACACAGTTTTCTCACGGGTTTTGCAAACAGTACCCCAGACTGGAAAAATGTCTCGCCCGTGGACTCGCTCCAAGCCCAATCAGCCAGAAGAGTTTTACGGGACACAGACCAGCAACAATTTCACTCAAGGTCAGTCCAGCCAACAAGACAGCGAAGCAGCACTGTCTCAAGTATGCCGTCTCTTCGAGCAAAGCCAGCAACAACGCCAAGAGATGATGAATCATGTCATCAATATGGGAAACCACCGTGAACCCTATCAACCACATTCCAAGTTATCCGAGTTACAGAAGACTCACCCCTCAACTTTTGCTCACACCGATAGGCCGCTGGAAGCCGATGATTGGCTTCGTGAGATTGAAAGGAAACTGATTATTGCTCAGTGCTCAGATCATGAGAAGGTACTTTATGCACCACACTACCTTACTGTAGCAGCCGCAGCATGGTGGGAAAACTTCCTACACATGCATCCCAGGGAACACAACATCACCTGGGAAGAATTCAAGGAAGGCTTCCATGGGGCACACATCCCCAGGAGCATCCTAAAGATCAAGAAGAGAGAGTTTGATGACCTGAAGCAAAGAGGCATGTCAGTGACAGAGTACAATGGTCAGTTCACCCAGCTGTCTCGTTATGCCTATGACGAGCACATGACAGAAAGCAAGAAGATGGAAAAATTCCTGGACGGCCTGGCACCAGCGTTAAGATGCCAACTGATCGTGCACACCTTTCCGGATTTTAAGACGCTGGTGGACAAGGCCATCACCTTGGAGAATGAGCGTCGTAGTCTGGAAGATATCTGTAAGCGGAAGAGGGACAAGACGACTCTAGCCCGCAGCAACCGAGGCAAGACTGAGGTCCCAAGGACAGACACAAGGAGATCCACGACTACTGAGCCAAGGCCCGTCGGACAATTTCATGCCAGGGACAAGGAGTTCACATACGGTCCAGGGGTCACCTGTTATGCATGTGGTCAACAAGGGCATTATGCTAAACAATGCCCGAAGCCAAGAGATTCGGCACCCAAGCCGAACAATGGTGGAAACAATCCAACACCCAAGCGCAACAACTTCAACCCCAGCAACAACCACAGGAAAGGTCACCTGAACCATGTGACCAGGGAAGAAGCGCAGAATGCCCCAGACATCGTGCTCGGTACGTTCCCTGTCAACACAGTACCTGCCACGGTTTTGTTTGATTCTGGAGCTTCCCATTCGTTCGTTTCGAAGAGTTTTGTTTCGCAACATGGTTTTCCGATACTTCCCTTGGAAAAATCTATGATCATCAAGTCCCCCGGAATTAAGCAAATCACTCAGGGTTACTGCCAAGGAGTGGTCATTGAGTTCGAAGGACTACAATTCCACGCGAATCTCATCGTGTTGGAAAGTAAAGGACTGGATGTCATTTTAGGGATGGACTGGTTGACCACCAACAAGGGATTCATTGACTGTTTCTATCGGACAGTGATTCTCACCCACCATCATGGAAAGATAATAAGAGTTTCCGCTCAAGAAAGGCCACGATCACAGAAACCAAAACTGAACAAAATGGACATTGCAGAACTGAGAAAAGTTCCAGTGGTATGCGAGTTTCCTGATGTGTTCCCTGAAGAACTACCAGGCATGCCACCAGACCGAGAGATAGAATACAGCATTGAACTAGCACCTGGCACCGCTCCCATCTATAAGAAGCCGTATAGAATGGCACCCTCAGAATTGGTGGAGTTGAAGAAGCAGATAAAGGAGTTATTGGACAAAGGATTTATTCGAGCCAGCTCCTCACCATGGGGTTCGCCAGTGTTGTTCGCCAGAAAGAAGGATGGGACATTGAGACTGTGTATAGACTATCGAGCCCTCAATATGGTCACCATCAAAAACAAATATCCGATGCCACGGATAAATGATTTGTTTGACCAGCTCGCACAAGCCAAGGTATTTTCAAAGATTGATTTGAGATCGGGATACCATCAACTGAAGGTACGGACAGAAGATATCCCCAAGACAGCATTCACTTCCAGATATGGGTTATACGAGTTTACAGTGATGCCTTTCGGACTAACAAACGCCCCCGCATATTTCGTCCACCTCATGAACAAAGTGTTCATGAAATACATGGACAAATTTGTGGTGGTATTCATTGACGATATTCTGGTTTACTCAAGGACACCAGAAGAGCATGCTGAGCACCTCAGAATTGTTTTGGGAGAATTGAGGAAACATCAGTTGTACGCCAAATTAGCAAATGCGAATTTTGGCTAAGACAAGTTGGTTTCTTGGGCCATATATTGAACCAAGAAGGCGTGGCCGTAGACCCAGAAAAAGTCATGGCCATACTAGACTGGAAGCCACCCGCCAATGTTACAGATGTGTGGAGTTTCCTAGGAATGGCCGGATATTACAGGAGATTTATTGAAGGATTCTCCACTGTGGCAAAACCTATGACGCAGTTACTCAAGAAGGACAAGAAATTTGTATGGACGGAAGCATGTGAGCAGAGCTTCCAAGAACTCAAGAAGAAGCTGACAACCGCACCGGTCTTAACTGTGCCAGACATACACAAGAGCTTTGAAGTGTATTGTGACGCGTCCCGAAAAGGTCTCGGATGTGTGCTAATGCAGGATGGCAAAGTTGTCGCATATGCCTCCAGGCAGCTGCGAAAACATGAGGAAAATTACCCAACACATGACTTGGAGCTAGCAGCAGTTATACATGCACTCAAGGAGTGGAGGCACTTTCTGTTGGGAAATCGCTGTGAAATATATACGGACCATAAGAGCCTCAAATATATTTTCACACAGCCAGAGCTGAATTTACGCCAACGACGCTGGTTGGAACTAGTCAAGGACTATGACGTCGGTATTCACTACCACCCAGGGAAAGCAAATGTAGTGGCCGATGCCCTTAGTCGAAACCCCAGCCCGGACAGTGACGGTCAGCAAAATTTGAGGCCTGAGTTTCAGCGGGAGTTTACTAGGCTCAACATGATGTTAGTCTCTCAGGGCACCGTATCGAACCTGGAGATACAACCCACCCTGGTGGAACAAATTAAGAAGGCTCAACAGGGACATCCCAGCATCGAAGGCATAAAGAAGAAAATGAATCTTAGTAAGACTTCAGAGTTCATCACAGACAGTGAAGGAACATTATGGTACCGAGACAGACTTTGCGTACCTAACATTGAGGAACTCAAGCAACAGATCTTGACGGAAAGCCACACTGCCCCATACTCGATCCATCCTGGAGGAACCAAAATGTACAAGGACATCCAGGAAAGATTTTGGTGGCACGGTATGAAAAGAGATATAGCCACATTAATTGCTTGTTGCGATTCATGTCAACGCATCAAGGCCGAGCACCAAAAGCCAGCAGGGCTACTCCAGCCTAACAGGATACCGGAGTGGAAATGGGATGAAATAGGAATGGACTTCATTGTCGGATTACCCCGATCACAAGGCGGAAATGACGCCATATGGGTCATCACAGACCGACTAACCAAGGTTGCTCATTTCATTCCCGTGAAGACTACCTACTCCACACAAAGACTGGCAAAACTTTATCTCTCCCGTATAGTTTGCTTGCACGGAGTCCCAAAGACTATAATATCAGACCGAGGCACCCAATTCATCTCCAAATTTTGGGATCACCTACAACAAGCTCTGGGCACGCAACTAGCGTTCAGTACAACATACCACCCTCAGACTGATGGACAGACGGAACGTGTGAACCAGATCCTAGAGGATATGCTAAGAGCCTGTGTGCTCACCTATGGATCTAGTTGGGAAGAGAGTTTGCCGTATGCCGAATTTGCTTACAACAACAGTTACCAAGCCAGCTTGCAAATGGCACCCTTTGAAGCGTTGTACGGACGAAGGTGTCGTACCCCTCTGAATTGGTCAGAAACAGGTGACAGCCGTATCTTCGGCCCAGACATGCTTAAAGAGGCCGAGGAGAAAGTTAAACAAATCAGGGACAGACTCAAGACAGCACAGAGCCGACAAAAGAGCTACTATGATCAGAAGCATCGTGAGGTCAGCTTTGAACCTGGTGATTCCGTATACCTCCGAGTATCTCCTATGAGGGGTCTGCAACGGTTCAAAATAAAGGGGAAGCTAGCCCCAAGATTTATTGGACCATTTTGTGTAAAGGCACGAAGAGGCACGGTAGCCTACCAACTAGACCTACCCAAGGAGCTGTCAGACGTCCATGACGTGTTCCACGTCTCACAGTTAAGAAAATGTGTGAGCAACCCAGAAAAACATGTACCTCATGAGGACATTGATATGCAACCAGATCTCACCTACAGAGAAAGACCGGTAAAGATTTTAGAAGAGTCTGAACGGAGGACCCGTCAGAAAACGACAAGATTTTTCAGGGTTCAGTGGAGCAACCACACTAAGGATGAAGCCACATGGGAAAGGGAAGATTTCCTTCGAGCAGAGTATCCATATCTATTTGAGGATCAGCAGAAATCTCGAGGACAAGATTTTTCCTAAGGGGGTAGGTGTTGTGACACCCAAGTTTTTATTTGGATTTTTCAAAAGATTTTTTTTGACTTGAGGGGAGTGATTTAAATTTTTCTTCAAGAGAACTCTCCCTCTCATATTTTTTTTTCTTTATGACAAAAGTTTTGTTTGGATTCACCCAAGATCTTCCTTTGGTCTTGGAAGTTCTTGCTTTTCATTTGGACTCAAGACAAAATGGTTTTCATTTGGGAAAATAACTTTTGAAAATCTTTTTGAATTTGCACTATGGCTTTTGGAAAGTCCTTTGCCACTTTCAACAATTCCTTCTTGCCATGGCATTAGTGCAAATCCTCTCTCCTAACCACTTCCTCACCTTTGGATCATGATCAAATCCAGCAAGTTGAACCTCCCCATGTGATTATTTCCATTCAAATTCTATTCAAATAAATTTCTGCCTTCTTTTCTAGCACTTGGAGATTTACAAAGGAACTCCACTTTCTGTCTTGATTTTTGCCACCAAACCTTTTTCCCCTCCTAGTCCTTTGAACCCCCAACCTAGAACCATGAAGATCCACTGATCTTCAGTTCAAAATTTTCAAACTACACTTGCTGCAAGTTTGGACCAGATTTGTCAAATTTGGTGAAATTCATTCAAAACCTTCTCCAAAAATTCCAAGTAAAATCAGGCAGCCTCTGGGTGCATTGAGTGGTCATCTCACCAAGTTACAGCTCCAGAAAAATTCATCTCATTGCCAAACCCCTCTGTCGAACACCTGCAGTGCACTGTCTATGTCAAGTTCAGAAAGTTCAGAGAACACTGCAGTGGCTGCTGTCGTTTTCTTCAGAGAAGGACGTCGATCTCGCCAGTGCCACCGCGTCGCCTTGCTCCTCGTCCCCGCCCTCTTGTTCCTGCACCGCACGGACGCCTGGCACCTTGCGGGCGTCGGCGACGAGCAGCAGAAGGTGCGCCGCCCCGTGACCGACGCCGGCGGCGGCTTTGCGTACGCCAGCGGGAGACACGGCGCCGACGACGCCACCCAGCGCCGCCCAAACCACCGGAGCTCGCCGCGTGGCCTTCCACTCCCCCGAATGCGCTGCCGCTCTCGTCGTGAACCGCAGGGCGCGGAGCGCGCTCTCTGCCGCCGTTGAGCCCGTGCGGTCACCTCACCGTGGACCGACGCCATTACGCCAAGACCATCTCCGTTTAGCTGTAAAACGAATCCAGTAACCTCCACTGATGCTGCTTGGCCGCTCAAACCTCCTGCCAATCCACTGCTCCGCCGTAATCGCTCGCCGGAGATTCTCCGTTCACGGCCACCCCGTCGATCCGCCTATAAATAGAGGCCCCGAGCTGCAACTCGAGCACCCACCAGCCCTGCACTCCCCCTAGAGCACGCCTAGCCACTGGCAGAGCCCCGAGGAGGTCTCCTTCCTCGACTCCGGCCGCCGCGACCCGCCACGGGATCCAGCCCGATTCGCCCCCGTGTTTGCTCCTCCGCCTCCATTCTCTTGCCAGTAGCTTCACCATGCATCCCTCTTTCTGACCCGCACTTCAATTTGAAGCTTGCAGCCCTCCACCGGAGTTCCCCATCCTCACCCGAGCCGCCGTCCGCCGGAGAAAGTGTCGCCGTCGACGTGGTGCTCCCCGTTGGACGAGTCCACCACCCACCGACGCGGAAGAAGACGTTGAAGCTCTTGGTACCCTCCGTTTCTCCTAACTCGCCGTGGTTCGACGCCGGCGTCCACCGCAGTCTTCGGGCGCCGGCGAGCTTTTCAAACCTGACATGTGGACCCCGCGTGTCAGCCTCTGTTTTTATTCCACCTCGAACCGTTTTCTGTTGACGCCTTCGGGCAAATACGTTTTCTCCTTTGCGCTTGCGCATTCCCACTCGAACCGTTTTCTGTTTTCTCAGTTAAAACCCTGGAACTTTTCTGTTTCATTACAAATAAGTCCCTGGACAGAAACCTTTATAACTTTTTAATAAAAGGGTATTTTTGAGTGATTCTTTTTCTGACAATCTTCAAATTTTGTCTAGTTTTTATGGGATTTATTTGAAAAATATTTGGAAAAGTTGCTGTGCAAGTGTTGGTTTTCAGGTTAGTACCCGTTTCGTGATTGGCGTAGGTTCCGGAAGAGGTGACGGAGCCGCGAACTTCGCCGAGCTAGACTCCGACTTCTCCGAACCAGGCAAGCATGTTTTGAACATTTGATATGACAGATGTTTTACATGTTCACATGAGAGTTTGTGCGTGGCATATGAGTGACGGTACATACCTCGTTGCTTGCGAGGCAACGACCCGGTTGTTCCAAAGTCGCGATGGTCTCTGATGAGAGATGGCCTAATCATGTGGTGACATGAAGGGCAGCAAGGTGGTACTGTTGTAGCATACCAGCCTTGCGTCATCCGACTTTCTCCGACGTTAACGTGGTTGGAGCTGCGTTATCGTTCTTTTCCCGCATGTTCCAAAGTTGCGATGATCTCTGATGAGAGATGGCCTAACCATGTGGTGACATGAAGGGCAGCAAGGTGGTACTGTTGTAGCATACCAGCCTTGCGTCATCCGACTTTTCCGACGTTGACATGGTTGGAGCCGTGTTACCGTTCTTTCCCCTTCCGTGCTACCACATGTCTCATTGCCAGGATGCGGTTTAGTAAGTTGGTAACCTCTTACCGTGTACACACCAAATAGAGAGGCCGGGATGATGGTACCTTGGCCCAGGATTAAAGCCAGTCATCCGGTCACGGGGCATGGGTGTTTCCGGTTGGGACCGAGAGGGGGGGCACCCCCTTAAAGCGCGCGTATAGAAATTTGATCCCATGCTACGCGAGGTTGTAGCCTCCCCGTCTCAAGGTTTTTCTTGAATGTTGCCGAGGGTGATCCCTGGCTTCGGATGGTTGAATTGGGTGTGTACTGGTTAGACGTGTTTCCTCCAAAACACCGTAGACGGAACTAGTCCCCGTGACTACTGAAATCCGTTGGCTGTGGTTAAGTACAAACTCTGCAGAGTCAATTCTTTCCAAATCATCGTATCCATGATCAAGTAGTGTAAACATTATATCCATATCTATCCGTGTGAAAAACTTGTCCCCGGTGAACAAGCTCAAGCGGTAAATCCAGATTTATTGTTATTCCTGTGGATGGACTAACTTTATATTTGTCTCATACTTGTGATAATTTATGTTCCCGAACTATTGTATTATTGAGCTACAATATAAGCCCTTTATGAGACGTCGCGCAGACGTCCGACTGTGGCATGTTTTTGTTTCTTACATTAAATATAAGCCCTTTATGCGATGTCGCTCAGACGTCCGACTGTGGCATGCACTGTCTTTAATTTCTGTTATAAGCCCTTTATGTGGTGTCGCCCCGACGCCCGACTGTGGCATTATTATTCCGCATTTTCCGCTCGAGGAGTCTTTCATACACTCGTTTGGCACCAGTATTATTATTCCGCATTTTCCGCTCGAGGAGTCTTTCAGACACTCGTTTGGCACCCGCATTATTATTCCGCATTTTCCGCTCGAGGAGTCTTTCAGACACTCGTTTGGTACCAGTATTACTATTCTGCAGCTTCCGCTCGAGGCGTCATTCAGACCCTCGCTTGGCACCCAGTATTTATTATCTCTATGTCTGATCGCACTGGTTTACTTGTTCATATGTTTCATGTTTGCATTCGTTATACCTTATGTCCGAACTGTCTTGCGAGTACTTTCATAGTACTCACCTGGCTTGTTGATTTGGCCAGATGTTGACGAAGGCGATCTCTTGGATGAAGAGTTTGATAGCGCGTCCGATGCCTAGAGGAGTCCCAGTCAGTCCTGCGCGATCCCGGATATTGGTCACTTGTATTGTATACGCTTCCGCCACCCGCAATAAGTCTTCTCGAGCCTCACTCCGACGCTCGAAGAGCTGTAGTCTTCTGGAATCATATCACTCGCTTCGCGGTGATATTTCCACCACCGTTATTATCGTGAGTTAGTAGTTTGCCACCCTATCTGCCGTCTTGTTTTAGCGGCGTGCATGTAATAAATTGTTGGGCAGCCTCTGCTCAACCTTGTATTATATTTAGTACTCCTGGTATTTTTCTTCTGTGACCAAGATATTGTCTACCAGTGAGAAGGAATTCTTCCTCGCTGGTCCGTAAAAGGGATTGGTCTCTCAATAATTATTTTATTGAAAAACCGGTCGTGACAAGCTCCGACCGTGGCTTCTTGGTAGCCTTCTTCTTCGCCGCGAGGCGCGCGGCCGCGGCCGGGTCGTCGGGATTCGTCAGGGCGTCGGCCATGGAGGAGGGAGGGGAGGGGGCGCGGGAGGGTTTTGGGCGAAATGGAGAGAAAGTGTCTGGGTATGCCCCGACGGGCGGGCCAGGGGAGGACAAGGGCACGCGTCCTGCCGTACGCGCGCTGTCTGTTTCGATGCAAGGGCGGCCGAAATTTGTCCTCACAATGGGTCGAAAGCGGACCAAAAACGGGCATTGGTCTGTTTGCTCCTGCGCATTGGGCCGCGTCTTCTGTCCGTTTACCACCAAACGGACGTGGCCGGACCATTTGGAGTCACGCGTTGGAGTTGCCCTAAAAGTGCAGTTTTTAGTACAGAAAAATGTAGCATGCATCTCTACTCCTACTGCCTCACTTGGTAGGATAGCACGTTTTTTTCGTCTCCCAATTTCGTCTGTTTTTCTGTCTCCCCTCCCAGCACCCCACCGGTTTATTTTGTGTCACCCTCTCACACAATGAAAAAATCTGAACGGGTGAGAACTTTTCATGCTGGCGCAAGTTATTTAGTGTGAAAGAATCAATCACAATCAATCTCTAAAGATCAAATCTAAATTAATTAACCTTACCTTAAATCGCTCAATCACGTTATTGAGGAAACAAATAAGCAATTTTAAAAGAATTAATGTGTAAATCATAACAAAGAAATCTCATTATTAAATCATTTATGCACCTAATTAATTTGTAATGGAATATTATCTCTACTCCTACCCTAAAGGAGTAGTTTGTACGTCGTTTGTTCGTTCCCATAGCCTCAATCAATCAAAGACTTCCCCTAGCTTCGATCCCCACGCAACGGTAAAAAAAACCTCCCCTTCTCTCTTCTCATGTATGCACTCATAAGGAAAATAATCGAGAGATGGAAACCCATGCATAGATATCAGTCCCCTTCCCCTATCCCGTTCTCTTTCCATAGCTGTTGATCTTCTCCCTGCTCCTGTTCTCCTTTGTGACTTTGAGAGGGAAAGGAAGGGACGATGAGAGGCCTCGGATTGCAGATCCTCCTGGCCTGACAGTCCTTCACCAATTCCATCGCCGCACAATCCAACGCCTTCCTCCTGCCTCCCGTCTCCCTCTTGTTCCTCTCCAGATCACCTATGTGCACCCAAATTTCCTCTTTCTCTCTTGAGGCGCGGGGTTAGTGTCAAGTCTGATGCACGTCTCTTCTGTCACTCCCAGTGGCGGCTTGGCTGTCATACCTCGACGACGACGACTGCGGGAGAGACACGCCGGCGTGCCCGTTCAAGTGCACCCACCAGCGACCGTAGATGTGGTGCTGTTGGGGTTCGTCTCCGAACTCGACCTAGGGCGCCTCAACTCTTTCTGTGTTGGCGGCTCGCTACACAAGGTTACAATCCGCTCAAGGAGGGAGACGAGCCGATCATGGTGTTTGAGTTCATGGCAGAACTGTAGGAAGACGCCCAAGCCGAGCTGGTTGTTGGTATGACACTGAATTCCATAAGCACATCGCACTTGAGTCTTGAAACACGGTTCCAGGGAGATCACGTCCAGCTATATCTTCCCACTGACAGCTGGGACACATGGTTCCAGGGACATTCTTTGGGCCATTCATGACGAAAAAATCATGGTAGAAGCGAGGGCGAGGAAAATATCGAGGAGTTCCCAGTTACAGTGGGTGATTGGAGTCAAGCGATGCACGAAGGTTTGCACGTTTCTCTAGTACATGTACGCACGTGTGTGTGAGGCATTGGGCTCTAACTGAACCCGAGCGATTGCACTAGCTACGCGTGTTACTAAACCCGAGCGATCAATCCCTTGGCTGTTAACTGAACCCAAGTGATTCCTTCGCTACTGCTGCTAACTGAAGCCGATCGAACCTGCCTCTTGATGAACAGTGACCGTTGTTGGGGGTTGGATGAATAGTTTCTGGTGGGGGTTGGATGAACAGGACCCCATGGTAGTAGTAGACCGTTGCCACTGGATGAACAGGACCCCGATCGAGGAGACCGCCACACCCGAGCCGGTTGGGGGTGGATGAACAGGACCCCGCGGAGGGCTGGTTGAACAGTAGCCGGTGGAGGCTGGAGGAAGTCAATGGTGGATGAACAGTAGCCCCTGGAGGCTGGAGCGAGGCAGTAGACGATGGATGAAAGGACCCCATGGAGTCCTGTTTTGCGGTACGCCACACCCCTCTCGATGATCAGGACATTGTTTCGACCGTAGGCGCTCCAACACAAGTCCGTTTCCTCCGTTTTGCGGTACGCCATACCCCTCCCGATGAACAGGATCCTGTTTCGACCATAGCCAGTCGAACAGAAGGCCGTTTTCTCTGTACTGCAGTATGCCAGACCCCGTTTTGGCTATTCTGTACAAGATAGTTGGCTCCCGATGAACACGACGCATTCCGTTGCCTCCCAATGAACACGACGCAGTTTCTTTGTTCCGACCCAGCCGGTTGGCTTCCAATGAACAGGACGCCGTTGCTTCCGTCCATTGCCTCTCCATGTACAGGAGCCCTAGCCGTACGTATGCGTGAGTAGGCATTCGAGACCCCGCCCGTATGTACGTATGTGGCAGTATTTTTTGGCACGTGGTAGTACGTACGTGTACATGGTTTAGAAGGGACTGTCTGAACTGATACGTCGGGGGCTCTACTACTACACATGCCGCTGCTTGCTCGGCCACGGTTCGTCGTTGCAAAGAGACTGATCGACTAGTATGTACGTACATGTTCGCGACAATGTTATGTACGCTTTGACCGGGTGGGTCCCAGCTGTCAGGGAGGATAAAGACGCACTTCCTTGCGTGTGAAGATATAGCTGGTGGGTCCTAGCTGTCAGTGGGAAGAATCATTTTTTTGCCCTTAATATGGACACACTTCCTTGCGTGCGAAGATGTAGCTGGTGGGTCCATCTACCAGCCTCACCACGTAGAGTCCTCTTTCGATGGCTGTCATTCGTTGACCACGCCGCGCGGACAACACCCAGGCGGTGGACGACGCGAGGCCTAGGAAGGGAACGACGTGGAGCCAGGGAAGACGAGGCAGGTGGATGCCCATGCGGAGGGGAGTACGAGGGTTCACTGGTTCGACTATGGTGTGAGGCTACCATCGCCGGAGAATAACAGAAGGTATAGGTGACTAGAGGAATGGCCTGGACGGCAATGGGAGTAGGGTGGGCCTGTGAGTCCTGCGCGGCAGCACAACTGGCCATGGGAGGCGGTAGCAGGCGGTACCGCCGGTGGTGGTTTGGGCGGCTGAAGCAAGAATATCCGAAATTGAAGAAGCACGACATCCGTTGGATGAACATCCAACGATCACTGCTGCTAGAATCGTGTGTTGACTATAAGTTGACAAAGCCATGCGTACGCGTCAACTTACTAGGCCCACAAGTGTGTGGCAGAGAACGTATAACCCATTTACGATTTATAATAATGTACATCACATTTTTGAATTCTAATGGAATTTACTACAGCCCATTAACAGTCTGTTAAAATTACATCCCATTTTCTAGTCAGGACAACGATTAGTAATTTCAACCAACCGCTCAAAACAGAATTCAATAAAAATTTCCCACATTTTTATGGGATCCGAAATTTCGAGTCAAATTAAATATAATTTCAAAATAAATTTGTATTACATAAAAATCCAACGAAACATTGCGTGCAACAAGTAATGAAATTAAAATTTTCAAAAATCCAATAATAATATTTTTTAAACTAATTACATGTTTGGTGCATTTTTTATAGTTACAGCCCAGTTTTTATAATTATATCCCATTTATTTTTTCTTAAAGCCCATTTTATTGTTAAGCCTAATGCATCCCTCCTAGGAAAGATTTGCAGCCCAGCGGGGCGGAGAATAACAAGTTGACTTGGGCTGGGTATTTCTCAAAAAAGGTATAGATGGGCTAGCCATTTTCACCTTGAAAAAAATTAATATCTGTGCTGGATATTTGGTCGACATAAAATAATAGTCTGGGATAGACGGGCCACAGCCCGCCCAGTTGATACCCTACTCCTCTGAATAACAACAAAACACCGCTCAAGAAAAACTCTGCTCACACCTCAAAACACAAATACTGCTCGAGCTGTTGGGTCCCAGCTGTCGGCTGCTCCTTGTGCAATTCTCTCATTTATTGACTATATAGGTTGACAATGATGTGGGACCGTGATGCCAGGACATCAGGAGGAAGCAAAGAAATATAGTTGATCTAATAAGTAGGCACTTGCGTACGTGCGACTATGGCCCTGGTGGGTCCCCACTGTCATCTGTTGGGGGACGTAGTAATTTCAAAAAAATTCCTACGCACACACAGGATCATGGTGATGCATAGCAACGAGAGGGAAGAGTGTTTCCACGTACCCTCGTAGACCGAAAGCGGAAGCGTTATCACAACGTGGTTGACGTAGTCGTACGTCTTCACGATCCGACCGATCCAAGTACCGAACGTACGGCACCTCTGAGTTTAGCACACGTTCAGCTCGATGATGTCCCGCGAACTCTGATCCAGCAAAGCTTCACGGGAGAGTTCCGTCAGCATGACGGCGTGATGATGGTGATGATGTTGCTACCGACGCAGGGCTTCGCCTAAGCACTGCTACGATATGACCGAGGTGGAATATGGTGGAGGGGGGCACCGCACACGGCTGGAGTAGATCAACAGATCAACTTGTGTGTCTAGAGGTGCCCCCTGCCCCCGTATATAAAGGACCAGGGGGAGGAGGCGGCCGGCCAGGAGGAGGGCGCGCCAGGGAGGAGTCCTACTCCCACCGGGAGTAGGACTCCCTCTTTTCCTAGTTGGAGTAGGAGGGGGAAAGGAAGGGAAGGAAAGAGGAGGAAGGAAAGGGGGGCGCCCCCCTCCTTGTCCAATTCGGACTAGAGGGGAAGGGGCGCGCGTCCTGCCCTAGCCGCCCCTCCTCTTCTCCACTAAGGCCCATCTTGGCCCATTAAACTCCCCGGGGGGTTCCGGTAACTCCCCGGTACTCCGGTATATGTCCGAAACTCCCCGAAACCATTCCGGTGTCCGAACATAGTCGTCCAGTATATCGATCTTTACGTCTCGACCATTTCGAGACTCTTCTTCATGTCCGTGATCACATCTGGGACTCCGAACTACCTTCGGTACATCAAAACAGAAAAACTCATAATATAATCGTCACCGAACTTTAAGCGTGCGGACCCTACGGGTTCGAGAACTATGTAGACATGACCGAGACATGTATCCGGTAAATAACCAATAGAGGAACCTGGATGCTCATATTGGCTCCTACATATTCTACGAAGATCTTTATCGGTCAAACCGCATAACAACATATGTTGTTCCCTTTGTCATCGGTATGTTACTTGCCCAAGATTCGATCGTCGGTATCTCAATACCTAGTTCAATCTCGTTATCGGCAAGTCTCTTTACTCGTTCCGTAATACATCATCCCGCAACTAACTCATTAGTTACAATGCTTGCAAGGCTTATAGTGATGTGCATTACCGAGTGGGCCCAGAGATACCTCTCCGACAATCGGAGTGACAAATCCTAATATCGAAATACGCCAACCAAACAAGTACCTTCGGAGACACCTGTAGAGCACCTTTATAATCACCCAGTTACGTTGTGACGTTTTGTAGCACACAAAGTGTTCCTCCGGCAAACGGGAGTTGCATTATCTCATAGTCATAGGAACATGTATAAGTCATGAAGAAAGCAATAGCAACATACTAAACGATCAAGTGCTAAGCTAACGGAATGGGTTAGGTCAATCACATCATTCTCCTAATGATGCGATCCCGTTAATCAAATGACAACTCATGTCTATGGCTAGGAAACATAACCATCTTTGATTAACGAGCTAGTCTAGTAGAGGCATACTAGTGACACTCTGTTTGTCTATGTATTCACACATGTATTATGTTTCCGGTTAATACAATTCTAGCATGAATAATAAACATTTATCATGATATAAGGAAATAAATAATAACTTTATTATTGCCTCTAGGGCATATTTCCTTCAGTCTCCCACTTGCACTAGAGTCAATAATCTAGATTACACAGTAATGATTCTAACACCCATGGAGTCTTGGTGCTGATCATGTTTTGCTCGTGAGAGAGGCTTAGT
Organism: Triticum aestivum; assembly: GCF_018294505.1. Classification (NCBI taxonomy): domain Eukaryota; kingdom Viridiplantae; phylum Streptophyta; class Magnoliopsida; order Poales; family Poaceae; genus Triticum; species Triticum aestivum. The sequence goes on along the minus strand of NC_057808.1, from coordinate 252,304,597 downwards.
CAACGGGTCTGCAACGTTCAGATCCGTATGTATCTTGCAAATCTCTATGTCTCCCACCTAGACTTGATCCCGGATGGAGTTGAAGCGTCTCTTGATGTGCTTGGTTCTCTTGTGAAATCTGGATTCCTTTGCCAAGGCAATTGCACCAGTATTGTCACAAAAAATTTCATTGGACCCGATGCACTAGGTATGACACCTAGATCGGATATGAACTCCTTCATCCAGACTCCTTCATTTGCTGCTTCCGAAGCAGCAATGTATTCCGCTTCATACGTAGATCCCGCCATGACGCTTCGTTTAGAACTGCTCCAATTGACAGCTGCACCGTTCAATATAAACACGTGTCCGGTTTGCGATTTAGAATCGTCCGGATCAGTGTCAAAGCTTGCATCAACGTAACCATTTACGATGAGCTCTTTGTCACCTCCATAAACGAGAAACATATCCTTAGTCCTTTTCAGGTATTTCAGGATGTTCTTGACCGCTGTCCAGTGATCCACTCCTGGATTACTTTGGTACCTCCATGCTAAACTAATAGCAAGGCACACATCAGGTCTGGTACACAACATTGCATACATGATAGAGCCTATGGCTGAAGCATAGGGAACATCTTTCATTTTCTCTCTATCTTCTGCAGTGGCCGGGCATTGAGTCTTACTCGATTTCACACCTTGTAACACAGGCAAGAACCCTTATTTTGCTTGATCCATTTTGAACTTCTTCAAAACTTTGTCAAGGTATGTGCTTTGTGAAAGTCCAATTAAGCGTCTTGATCTATCTCTATAGATCTTGATGCCCAATATGTAAGCAGCTTCACCGAGGTCCTTCATTGAAAAACTCTTATTCAAGTATCCTTTTATGCTATCCAGAAATTCTATATCATTTCCAATCAACAATATGTCATCCACATATAAGATTAGAAATGCTACAGAGCTCCCACTCACTTTCTTGTAAATAAAGGCTGAAAGGGCATGTAGCCCCTAAGTGTGGTTTTGGTAATTGAATGACAATCTCTATGGACTAATGTTTTCAGTGAGATATATTTGAAGGTTTTGTCCATAGATGGTGCCTCAAGGATATTGGATGGAATCAAGGATGAAGTCCATATATATGAAGATAATGCCTCAAGGATATTGGATGGAATCAAGGATGAAGTCCATATATATGAAGATAATGCCTCAAGGATATTGGATGGAATCAAGGATGAAGTCCATATAGATGAAGTTATATTTGCTCTAAGCTTTGGTATTAAATGACAATTCCTATGGAGCATCAAGTGCATTGGATCTTATATGAAGATATGTTCCATAGTGATGCTTGAAGTTCTTTGGGTTGTTATGTGAAGATTGCCATCAAAGCATCCGAAGAAGTCCTCATGGTATCCCTCTCTGGATACCCCATGCACACGGGCTTATACCGTGCTCACGGGGTCGAGTGTCAACTCTCTGGATACCCCGTGCTCATGGGGCCTAGGTGTTGGCTCTCGAGATCCCATATCCAGTGAGGTTTCAAGTTGGTCTTCGGGTACTTCTATTGAAGCCATCAAGATTGGTTTCAATGCCTAATCTAATTATGTTCATGATGGAGTTCATTGGAGGATCTCAAAGATTGATATATTTGGGCTTCTGAGGATCAAGGCTTGAGAGAGTAATCAAAGAGAAGAATTCAAGTTATGGTTTCAAGACAAGATCATGGTGTGCTCGTGTGTTGGCTTTAGGTTGATCAAGTCTTGAAGCAAACAACTAGAGTGAAGAATTCATTGTGCCTCTCAAGATATTATGATGGAGGGCTTTTAAGGATCAAGGGCTTGAGAGAATAATCAAAGAGAAGAATTCAAGTTATGGTCTCAAGACAAGATCATGGTGAGCTCATGTGTTGGGTTTTGGTTGATCAAGTCTTGAAGCAAGCAACTAGAGTGACGAATTCATTATGCCTCTCAAGAGATTGTGATGGAGTTTTTAGAAGGGCAAGTGGTGACCAAGATGATATTCATAGTGGAACTTGATATGGTCATGGAAGAGTCTTTGGTGATATAGTCTTGAAGCAATGAAGGGAAATGAAGAGTTCATTGTGGCTTTCAAGAAACCAAGATGGAGCTTGGAGTAAAGATGTTGGTTGACCAAGATGAAGCTCGAAGATTATATCTAAGTGGTCAACTCTCAAAGCACAAACATTGTACCACGTGAGATCAAGTGATCTAGTGGTATGGTAAGTAATTGTGAATTGTGCTTTGTTACCTAACCCATGCTATGTGTTTGGTATGTCTATGTGGGTTAGGTGTTTCTCATGGGCTTGCATCAAAAGGAAAGATTTCAAGTAGCCTATGTGAGGATGACATCAAGTGGTGATGGTCATCGGGTTCGAGGTGTCCAAGTGCAAGATGAGAAGCCAGAGGTTATATGCTTTGAAGCTTGCGGTCCACATCATGATAATGCACATGTGAAGATGGGCTTAAGTTAAGGCTTCCCTCATTGCATCATGAGGAAGCAATTCGAGTATCTTCACCAAGTGGTCGTGGACAAGAAAGAGATTCCAACTTGAGGCAAGCATTAAAGTCATCATCAAGCTCAAGTTGAATGTGCAAGGCAAAGGTATACCTTAGCTAGGTTTTCCTAGTTTTGCAGATCTCATAGTGCTTGGTGGGAGACCGGATTATAGGTTTGATAGCCGTTCTATCAAGAGGGACTCTCGGGCAAGTAGCTTGATCACGTCGCATGTAGAGAGCTCAAACCTTTGCATTACTTGCATCATTCTTTCTTGTTGATCTTGGGTGGTTCTCTATGTGAGGACCTTGGGCTTTTCCATAGCTTCAAAACGAGCCCAAGATCATCGAATTCGGAGTCCGTATGCCAAAGTTATCAACGTTTTAGTGGGCTGCTGCTGGCTGTCCTGGGGACTCCGTTGCACGGGGTATTTGACCCCCGTGGGCACGGGGCCCCATGTGCACGGGGCTTGTACCGTGCGCACGGGACCCCGTGGGCACAGGGTCTAAACCCCCGTGCACACGGGGTGCCCAGGAAATGCCCGTTGGAGCCCCAACGGCTAGTTTCCGAGTTTGGCTATTTAAGGGCCCTTTCCTCCCACCGGTTGGGGGTTGGTTCTTACACTTTCAAAACACCATTTTGAGCCTCTCTACACCTCTCCCAAAGCCCTTTCTCCCCTCTATGTGAAGGGGGATTTGTGGATGGATTTGTGAGCCATTTGTTGATCATATCCATTGCATCCCCTCTCCTCAATCTCCTACTTTCAAAAGTGCATCTTGTGAGATTGAGAGAGTGTGTTGAGCATTTGTTGCTTGGCATTGCATTGCATTTGTTGCATTGGTTTGAGCTCCCCACATTAATTAGTTCGAGTGAGAGTCCGTGAGTTTATTACTCTTGGAGGTTTCGGCCTCCTAGACGGTTTGGTGATATTCATTGTGAAGATTGTGAAGAGGCCTATGTGGCCAAGGTTCCCCCGGAAGCTTCCTCTTGTGGTGTGCTCCGGGGAAGGGTGTTGAAGTGGCCTAGGTGGTCAAGTTCCTCCGGAAGCTTCCTTGCTTGTGGTGTGCTCCGGAGAAGTTTGTAAAGGTGTGGTGGTCGCCTTCAAGACCAACCCCGAGTGAATCGAGGCTTATCCGTTGGGGGTGACACGAAAAGGAGAATACGGTGAGTCACTTGGTGACGCCCCGGAGCTTTGGCTTCGGCACCGCTCTAACGGAGATTAGCACTCTCACGAGTGTGAACTTCGGGATAAATCCGCGTCTCCGACTCACTTGTGGTTATCTCTTACCCACACCCTTTACTTACCGCAATTCATACTTGCTCATATTGATATATCTTGTGCTAGTTGAATTGTTTAGTTGTTCCTACATTTCCATATCTTGTGATATAGTTTGTGCTTGCTAGTTTCCTTAAGTGCCTATCTTGTTTAGCATAGGTTGTTGGTGCACTTAGTTGAGCCTAGCATATTTAGGATTTGTGCTTGAAAGGTATCCGTTTAGTTTAATTCCGCATTAGGATAAAGCCTAATCCGTAACAGTTTTAAAACGCCTATTCACCCCCCTCTAGTTGTCATCTAGATCCTTTCACAGGCTTCTCCGAAAGTCTGTATAAAACCATATGCTTTGATCACACTATCAAAGCGTTTATTCCAACTCCGAGAGGCTTGCACCAGTCCATAAATGGATCGCTGGAGCTTGCACACTTTGTTAGCACCCTTTGGATCGATAAAACCTTCAGGTTGCATCATATACAACTCTTCTTCCAGAAATCCATTCAGGAATGCAGTCTTTACATCCATTTGCCAAATTTCATAATCATAAAATGCGGCAATTGCTAACATGATTCGGACGGACTTAAGCATCGCTACGGGTGAGAAGGTCTCATCATAGTCAACTCCTTGAACTTGTCGAAAACCTTTCGCAACAAGTCGAGCTTTGTAGACAGTAACATTACCGTCAGCGTCTGTCTTCTTCTTGAAGATCCATTTATTTTCGATGGCTTGCCGATCATCGGGCAAGTCAACCAAAGTCCACACTTTGTTCTCATACATGGATCCCATCTCAGATTTCATGGCCTCAAGCCATTTTGCGGAATCTGGGCTCATCATCGCTTCCTCATAGTTCGTAGGTTCGTCATGGTCTAGTAACATGACCTCCAGAACAGGATTACTGTACCACTCTGGTGCGGATCTTACTCTGGTTGACCTACGAGGTTCGGTAGTAACTTGATCTGAAACTTCATGATCATCATCATTAGCTTCCTCACTAATTGGTGTAGGTGTCACAGGAACCGGTTTCTGTGATGAACTACTTTCCAATAAGGGAGCAGGTACAGTTACCTCATCAAGTTCTACTTTCCTCCCACTCACTTCTTTCGAGAGAAACTCCTTCTCTAGGAAGGATCCAAATTTAGCAACAAAAGTCTTGCCTTCAGATCTGTGATAGAAGGTGTACCCAACAGTTTCCTTTGGGTATCCTATGAAGACACATTTCTCCGATTTGGGTTCGAGCTTATCAGGTTGAAGCTTTTTCACATAAGCATCGCAGCCCCAAACTTTAAGAAACGACAACTTCGGTTTCTTGCCAAACCATAGTTCATAAGGCGTCGTCTCAACGGATTTAGATGGTGCCCTATTTAACATGAATGCAGCCATCTCTAAAGCATAACCCCAAAATGATAGCGGTAAATCAGTAAGAGACATCATAGATCGCACCATATCTAGTAAAGTACGATTACGACGTTCGGACACACCATTATGCTGTGGTGTTCCGGGTGGCGTGAGTTGCGAAACTATTTCGCATTGTTTCAAATGAAGACCAAACTCGTAACTCAAATATTCTTCTCAACGATGAGATCGTAGAAACTTTATTTTCTTGTTACGATGATTTTCTACTTCACTCTGAAATTCTTTGAACTTTTCAAATGTTTCAGACTTATGTTTCATTAAGTAGATATACCCATATCTGCTAAAATCATCTGTGAAGGTGAGAAAATAATGATACCCACCGCGAGCCTCAACATTCATTGGACCACATACATCAGTATGTATGATTTCCAACAAATCTGTTGCTCGCTCCATAGTTCTAGAGAACGGCATTTTAGTCATCTTGCCCATGAGGCATGTGTAAAACCCCGGATGTAACTTTCCATATTTGTAACTCCAACTCTTGCCATTTTCGGCCATGTGTTATGATATTCCCTCCGTGGTCGGATTTTGTTTTCGTTTTGCATTTTGTTCATGTCATGCATCTCATATCATGTCATCATCTGCATCTCTTTTGCATACGTGTTCGTCTCATGCGTCCGAGCATTTTCCCCGTTGTCCGTTTTGCAATCCGACACTCCCACATGCACCGGCGCACCCCTCTTGTTTCTTTTCGTGAGCGGGTGTTGAACGTTCTCGGAATGGACCGAGTCTTGCCAAGTGGCCTTGGTATACCACCGGTAGACCACCTGTCAAGTTTTGTTCCATTTGGAGGTCGTTTGATGCTCCAACGGTTAACCCGGCAACCGCAAAGTCCTTTTGTGTGTAGCAGCAAAACCCCCCTCCTAACAGCCCAAAACCCCTCTAAGTCACCTCCATGCTCTGGGTCGTTCGATTATGATCGTGTGGGCGAAAACCGCACTCCATTTGGAGTCTCCTAGCTCCCTCTGCCTATAAAAACACCTCCCCCTCCGAAATTCGGGCGAAACCCTAGTCTTCTTCCACCCCGCGCCGCCGGACACGTCCGGTCCGGACGGACGCATCGCCGCTGCCGCCACGGGCCAATCGG
>NC_057808.1:252288462-252297874 GCF_018294505.1 Triticum aestivum | reverse complement strand
CGCCCGTGCCCCGACGCGGCCCTGACTCCGGCCGCCGACGAGCCCTCCGCCCTCCTCCTTGCCCATCTCCGGCGACGAACCCCGGCGGCCTCGAGCCGCGCCAGATCTGGATCCATCGAGGGTTGACTTCTTCCTCCCCTCAATTTTCTCCAAGTCCCGTAATTCTTGCATAATGTGCTCTTGTTCATCGCATCATAACTCTCTGCACACAGCTCCGTTTTGTGCGTGTTATATATCAAAATGTTCGCCTCGAGATGCTCTTCATTGTTTTCCATTGTGCCATGCTTGTTTGAGTCCATATTGATGCCCAAATCCCTGGTGCAAGAGTGCTATATGATATTTACTGCTGTTACTTATCAGAACTTGGTGATTTGTTATTTTTGTTGCTATTGATGTGTGCCTCTTATGAGTAGGAGCTCTACATGTATTTTGATGTATGCCATGCCGTCTTTACAGAGGTGTATGCCATGTAGTTTTGTGATCTCTGTAGTGACTAGCACAAGCATGCAAACTAGGCTTCGTGATGTTTCTGTTTTCAGGGACAGTGTAATTTCACTGTCTGTTTCTGCTCTTATTTTGTTGCCATGTATCCATATGTCTACAGAGAGATCCATACTCATACTCCTTTTGGTTATGTCTAGTAAGGATGTTTTGTAGATATAGTTGTGCTCTATCCATCCATGCCCCTGTTTGCAATTATGGAGTGCCATAGCATGTCTTAATCTTGCTCTACTTTTGCTACAAAATGTTCCTGGCAGATTGTTTACGTGTTATTCAATTTTGCCAAGCTTGTTGTAGTTGATCCTTTCATGTAATGTATTTGCTCTTGCCATGGTTAGCTTCATAAACTTGCCATCGTGCTGTAGGTATGCTTGTTTTGTCATGCATTGCTTTGTGGTGAGTCAATCAAGCTCACCAAGATGCCTTCAAAATAATGTTTCTGCCATGCTATGTTTTCTGCCAAGTCTGAAACCTTTTAACGAAACTTGCTATGTTTACATGGTTGTCATCATATCTTCTGATCCTTTTTAGCTTATGGTCAGTAAGAGATTTTTGTTCTATGCATTTAGTAGATTCATGCCATGCCTTGTTTTGCTATGTTAAGTTCCTGTAGCATGTGTTTTGCTTGCTCTGAACATTGCTACCTGATGCTGTTTCAGCCATGTCCAGTAATTTCACCAAGTCTGTGAACCTGATATCTTTTGCACTTTAGCCATGCTTGTTTGGACCTGTTATGGCGTGATCTAGCCGTAGCTCAGTGTTCATCTTTTGTCAAGAATCTCCTGTAGATTACTGCCATATGCTTTGTTGCTATGTTGGGGTGATGTAGCATAGTTACTTGTTGCATTCTAAGTGTTATCATGCTGTTAATCGCAGAAGCGTGTCATTCTTGTTTTGCTTGCCATTTGCAAACCGTGCATCCGTTCCCGGTGATCTTTATATCGATTTCGAACGAAATCATCTCATCTTTCAAGTGGAATACTTGGTTTGCCAAGTTACTGCCTTGCTCATCCTTTTGCTTCCGGAGCACGCATACGCATCGCATATCATATCTCGCATATCATTCATGTATTGCATCATGTTGTTTGTGCATTTCCCGTGATTGATTGTGGTTCCATTGCTTGTGTTCTTGCTATGGATAGAGCCGGGAGACGAGTTCGTGAACGAGGAACCTGTTGAGTACGCTTACGAGGATCAAGCTTTCGACAACTCTGAGAACCTTGCAGGCAAGATGACCATACCCTCGAAATTATTTCTATCTTTGCTTTGCTAGTTGTTCGCTCTAATCTGCTATGCTGCGCTACCTACCACTTGCTATATCATGCCTCCCATATTGCCATGTAAAGCCTCTAACCATCCTTTCCTAGCAAACCGTTGTTTGGCTAAGTTACCGCTTTTGCTCAGCCCTTCTTATAGCGTTGCTAGTTGGAGGTGAAGTTGAAGTTGGTTCCATGTTGGAACATGGATATTTTGGAATATTACAATATCTCTTATTTAATTAATGCATCTATATATTTGGTAAAGGGTGGAAGGCTCGGCCTTATGCCTGGTGTTTTTTTCCACTCTTGCCGCCCTAGTTTCCGTCATACCGGTATTATGTTCCTTGAGTTTGCGTTCCTTACGCGGTTGGGTGATTTATGGGACCCCCTTGACAGTTCACCTTGAATAAAACTCCTCCAGCAAGGCCCAACCTTGGTTTTACCATTTGCCACCTAAGCCTTTTCCCTTGGGTTTTCGCGAGCCCGAGGGTCATCTTTATTTTAACCCCCCGGCCAGTGCTCCTTCGAGTGTTGGTCCGAACCGAGCCGCCTGCGGGGCCACCTCGGGGAAACTCGAAGTCTGGTTTTACTCGTAGCCTGTCTCATCCGGTGTGCCCTGAGAACGAGGTATGTGCAGCTCCTATCGGGATTTGTCGGCACAGTCGGGCGGTCTTGCTGGTCTTGTTTTACCATTGTTGAAATGTCTTGTAAACCGGGATTCCGAGACTGATCGGGTCTTCATGGGAGAAGGTTTATCCTTCGTTGACCGTGAGAGCTTATAATGGGCTAAGTGGGGACACCCCTGCAGGGTATTATCTTTAGAGAGCCGTGCCCGCGGTTATGAGGCAGATGGGAATTTGTTAATGTCCGGTTGTAGAGAACTTGTCACTTGACCCAATTAAAATACATCAACTGTGTGTAGCCGTGATGGTCTTTTCTCGGCGGAGTCCGGGAAGTGAACACGGTTTGAGTTATGCATGAGCGTAAGTAGTTTCAGGATCACTTCTTGATCACTTCTAGTTTCGCGACCGTTGCGTTGCTTCCCTTCTCGCTCTCATTTGCGTAAGTTAGCCACCATATAGGCTTAGTGCCTGCTGCAGCTCCACCTCATTACACCATTCTTTTCTATAAGCTTAAATAGTCTTGATCTCGCGGGTGTGAGATTGATGAGTCCTCGTGACTCACAGATTCTGCCAAAACAGTTGCAGGTGCCGACGATGCCAGCGCAGGTGACGCAACCGAGCTCAAGTGGGAGTTCGACGAGGAACGTGGTCGTTACTATGTTTCTTTTCCTGATGATCAGTAGTGGAGCCCAGTTGGGACGATCGGGGATCTAGCATTTGGGGTGATCTTATTTTCATTTGGTTTCGACCGTAGTCGGTCTATGTGTGGATTTTGGATGATGTATGAATTAATTTATGTATTGTGTGATGTGGCGATTGTAAGCCAACTCTCGTTATCCCATTCTTGTTCATTACATGGGATTGTGTGAAGATGACCCTTCTTGCGACAAAACCACAATGCTGTTATGCCTCTAAGTTGTGCCTCGACACGTGGGAGCTATAGCCGCATCGTGGGCGTTACAAGTTGGTTATCAGAGCCATCCCCGACTTAGGAGCCCCCTGCTTGATCGAATCGCTGGCGTTGTTGAGTCTAGAACAAAAATGTTTTGAGTCTTAGGATTATATATATCGGAGAGTAGGATTCTTTTTACTCCTCAGTCCCTTCGTCGCTCTGGTGAGGTCTCATGACGTAGAAGTTTTGACTCTTCTCTCCTCAAATTTCACTAAATTTTTTTTAGGATCACGCGGGTATCTTAGAATCGTTCCGATGGTTTTGTGACGAGAACATTGTTCTTGGTGCCTCCTGACATTTTGGGGTTGTGGCAGTGTCCCGGGGAGTTGAGCTCCGAGGTGTTGTCGTCACAATTTTATCGTTGCAGTTCTGGAATACCTGAGTTTCGCCGACATCGAAAATCTCTTTTATGCAGTTGTTGGTGAGATCACCTCGACACCACCCAGTACTGGGGCGGGAGTTCGGGAGTATTGCCATAACTCGTATAACGGATGCTTTTCGAAGGTTGAGGTACACGATTTCCGAAGGTTTCTTGGTTATGTGTTGACGGATGGATACAGCTGGATCTAGGGATTGCTAGTTTGGGTGATATATTTTGTGTCCCCTGTATCCCCTACACCAAATTGCATAACCAGAAAGTTTCGGGAGTTTATAGGTGGGTTTCAAGTAGCTCTTAGCATTTCTTCCCGCAGATATTTGGTTTGTGATTGGGCAATCCTTACCACTTATTTGTTCCACTCGTACCTTTTTATTTTATTCATCAATCTCTTATCAAGTGGCTTCTCACCTTAATGGAAGGGTGACAATTTACTATGGAATTCATTCGTTCATCCTCGTTCGAATGTTTATTGTGAAGACTATATGTTGCAATTTCTATCCGTTGATTCAACTTGTCTATTTGTCTATCAAGATGCTAACGGGTGTCACCCTCTTCAGGATGGCTCCGCCAACGCGTCAGAATCTGGAACGCAGTGAAGGGAGTCAGGCGAACCCTCCGCCACCACCTCCGCCTCCGGAGGCATGGCAAGCTATCATGGCAACCACCAACGCCAATGCTCAGATGATTTTGCAACTCTTGCAAGAACGCACCCAAGGGCAAGGCAATCAAGGAAATCAAGGCCAAGGCAACAATCAACCTCATTTCGCTACCCTGAACCAGTTCCTCGCAAATCAGCCCAAGTCTTTCAGCTACTGTGCCGAGGCCACAGACGCCGATGATTGGCTCGTGGACATCAACAAGCATTTTGAATGTAGCAATGTCAGGCCTGAGGACTTTGTCAAGTTCGCTTCTTTTCAACTCAAGGATCAAGCTGCCGAGTGGTATCAACAATACAAAGATTCCAGAGGAGGTCGTGTGATTACCTGGGATGATTTCCGCCGAGACTTCAAAGCTCACCACATTCCAAAAAGTGTTGTCGAGAGCAAGCGTGAGGAGTTCCGCAATCTCAAGCAAGGCAGCATGTCCGTGTATCAATACAATACTCAGTTTCAGAAACTCGCTTGCTTCGCTAAGCAAGACATTCCTGATGAAAAGAGCATGATCTATCAATTCAGAGGCGGCCTCAGAGAAGATCTGCAATTACCTCTTGTGCTTTTTGAGCCGACCAAGTATGATGATTTCTACAATATGGCTTTGAAGCAAGAGGCTGCTCAGCTCAAGTGTGAGGCTTCTAAGAACAGAGTCAGGGACGCAGTTCAGTCTTCTTCTTCCTCACTAGTGGCTGCTAAGCAACAGAAGTTCTGGTTGCCTCCTCCTCCGTTTCGTCAGCCTTACCAGCAGAAGAACAAAGGTGTCCATGGATCTTCCCACTCATCCAACCCTGGCTATCAGAACAAGTCTCAGAATCAAGCTCCAAAGTCCAATGCTCCGTATCATCGTCCACTCTCAGAGGTGACTTGCAACAAGTGTCAGCAGAAAGGTCACTATGCTAACAAGTGCTTCAACCAAAGGCGCCTTCCGCCTCCTCCTCCTGTGAGATCTTCCAGCAATGCAGTGGTCAAGCATAATCCCAAGTCTGCAAAGGTGAACATGATGAATGCAGCTCAAGCGGAGGAATCTACTGATGTGATAATGGGTAATCTCTCAGTTAATGATATTCCTGCAAAAGTCTTATTTGATACTGGTGCATCGCATTCTTTCATGTCATACCCTTTTGCATCGAAGCACAATTTTGACATAGAGGATTTACCTAGAGCAATGCAAGTTATTTCTCCGGCTAAGCGTTTGAGATCTACCATTTTGGTTCCGAATGTCGGTATCAAGATGGGCGACTATAAACTTCTGGCCAAACCAATTATTCTTGGTGACTCGGATATTGATCTAATTCTCGGGATGGACTGGCTTTCTAAGCACAAGGCTCAACTTGATTGTGCTGCCAGGGAAATTCAATTGACACACCCTTCTGAGGATGTTATCATCTATGCCGCTCGTGATGAAACCATTCGGTTGTTTTCTCTCAATGAGAAGGGAGAATTGGATGCTATTTCTCAAATTCCAGTCATTTGTGAGTACCAAGATGTCTTTCCAGAAGAGCTTCCGGGTATGCCTCCTCACCGACCAGTTGAGTTCGTTATCGATCTAGAGCCTGGCACGGAACCCGTTTGCAAGCATCCTTACAAGCTTGGACCCAAGGAGCTGAAGGAATTGAAGAAACAACTCGATGAACAAGAGCGTCTGGGTTTGATCAGACCGAGTTCATCTCCGTGGGGTTGTGGTGTTCTTTTGTCCAGAAGAAGGATGGCACGGACCGACTTTGTGTCGACTACCGTCCATTGAACAAGAAGACAATCAAGAACAAGTATCCACTTCCCAACATCAATGAGCTATTCGAGCAACTTAAAGGTGCCAAAGTATTCTCCAAGCTTGACCTTCGTATGGGTTATCATCAGATTCGCATTCGTGAAGAAGATATTCCCAAGACAGCATTCAGAACAAGCTTTGGTTCTTATGAATATACTGTCATGTCTTTCGGCCTTGTCAATGCTCCTCCAACATTCTCTCGGATGATGAATTTCATCTTCAACCCCTATACCAATGATTTCGTCCTGGTGTATCTCGATGATATCTTGGTCTTCTCCAAGAATAAGAAGGATCATGCCAAACATTTGCGATTGGTGCTTGACAAGCTCAGAGAGTATCAATTCTATGCGAAGTTTTCCAAATGTGAGTTTTGGCTCGATGAAGTTCTTTACCTTGGTCATATCATCTCTGCCAAGGGCATCGCTGTTAATCCCGAGAAGGTGTCTGCAATTGTGAATTGGGAACCTCCTCAGAATGTCAAGCAGCTTCGCAGTTTTCTTGGTCTTGCAAGCTATTGCCGAAGATTCGTTGAGAATTTCTCTAAGATTGCAAAGCCTCTTTCCAACCTCCTCTAGAAGCATGTGAAGTATGTCTGGACGCCTGAGTGTGACGTTGCTTTCAACACTCTCAAAGAGAAACTTGTCACAGCTCCTGTCTTAACTCCTCCTGACGAATCCAAGCCATTCGAAGTTTTCTGTGATGCTTCTCTTCAAGGTCTCGGTGCTGTGTTAATGCAAGAGAAGAAAGTTGTGGCCTATACCTCTCGTCAGTTGAAGCCCAATGAAAAGAACTACCCCACTCACGATCTTGAGTTGGCGGCAGTTGTCCATGCATTAATAACATGGAGACATCTCTTGTTGGGAAGAAAAGTGGACATATTCACCGATCACAAGAGTCTCAAGTACATCTTCACTCAGCCCAACCTCAACCTCAAGCAAACTCAATGGGTCGAAATGATTCAAGAGTACAATACGAGTATTGAATATACTCCAGGCAAAGCCAATGTCATTGCAGATGCTTTGAGCAGGAAGGCTTATTGCAACAGCTTAATTCTCAAGCCATTCCAACCGGATCTTTGTGAAGCTTTCCGCAAGCTGAATCTCCAAGTTGTTCCTCAAGGCTTTCTTGCCAACCTCATAGTCTCTCCTACTTTGGAAGATCAAATTCGTGAGGCACAACTCCTGGATACCATGGTGAAGAAGGTGAAACGTGGTATTGACAAGGGTCTTTCCAAATACAAGTGCAATCGCATTGATGACAGGGACACTTTATTCTTCGAGGACCGGATTGTGGTTCCTAAAGGTGATCTAAGGAAAGTCATTATGAACGAGGCGCACAATTCTCTTCTTTCCATTCATCCTGGAAGTACGAAGATGTACCACGACCTCAAGCAGTCATATTGGTGGACTCGAATGAAGCGAGAAATCGCTCAATTCGTGAATGAATGTGATGTCTGTCGAAGGGTGAAAGCAGAACACCAACGACCAGCTGGTCTCCTTCAACCTCTTGCTATCCTAGAGTGGAAGTTTGATCATATCGAAATGGACTTCATGACTGGATTTCCAAAGTCCAAACGCGGAAATGATGCTATCTTCGTTGTCATCGACAAGCTTTCTAAAGTGGCTCATTTCCTTCCAATCAAAGAATCTATCACAACAGCTCAGTTGGCAGAGCTATACACCTCCAGGATTGTCTCCTTGCACGGCATTCCACAATTGATTTCTTCAGATCGTGGAAGCATCTTCACTTCTAAGTTCTGGGACTCTTTCCAGAAGGCCATGGGCACCAACATTCGCTTCAGCGCAGCTTTCCATCCTCAAACTAGTGGCCAAGTCGAGCGAGTCAATCAAATCCTTGAAGATATGCTCAGGGCTTGTGTCATTTCCTTTGGCATGAAGTGGGAAGATTGTCTTCCATATGCTGAATTCTCCTACAACAACAGCTTCCAAGCGAGTTCGGGCAAGGCCCCATTCGAGATTCTCTATGGCAGAAAGTGACGTACTCCTCTCAATTGGTTAGAGACAGGTGAACGCCAACTTCTTGGCAATGACTTAATCACAGAGGCTAAAGAAATGTGTAAAGTCATCCGTGAAAATCTCAAAGCCGCGCAATCGCGCCAGAAGAGTTACTATGATAGTAAGCACCGTGATTTGGCTTTCGAGATCGGAGACCATGTCTACCTCCGCGTCTCTCCAATGAAAGGCACTCGTCGCTTCGGTATCAAAGGGAAGCTTGCCCCTAGATAGGTGGGACCTTTAAAGATCATTGGCAAAAGAGGCGACCTCCCCTATCAACTTGAGCTTCCCTCCAACTTCGCGAACGTGCACGATGTGTTCCACGTGTCACAGCTTCGCAAGTGCTTCAAGACTCCTGAGCGCACCATTAACTTCGAAGAGATTGATCTCCAAGAAGATCTGTCTTATCATGAGCACCCCGTTGCTATTCTTGAAGAAACTGAGCGCAAGACTCGCAACAAGTCAATCAAATTCCTGAAAGTGAAGTGGTCGCACCATTCTGACCGAGAAGCCACATGGGAACGCGAGGACCACCTCCGTTCAGAATATCCGGAGTTCTTTCAGTCCTAGATCTCGGGACGAGATCCTCTCGTAGTGGTGGAGTGTTGTAACACCCCGGATGTAACTTTCCATATTTGTAACTCCAACTCTTGCCATTTTCGGCTATGTGTTATGATATTCCCTCCGTGGTCGGGTTTTGTTTTTGTTTTGCATTTTGTTCATGTCATGCATCTCATATCATGTCATCATGTGCATCTCTTTTGCATACGTTTTCGTCTCATGCGTCCGAGCATTTTCCCCGTTGTCCGTTTTGCAATCCGACACTCCCACATGCACCGGCGCACCCCTCTTGTTTCTTTTCGTGAGCGGGTGTTGAACGTTCTCGGAATGGACCGAGTCTTGCCAAGTGGCCTTGGTATACCACCGGTAGACCACCTGTCAAGCTTCGTTCCATTTGGAGGTCGTTTGATGCTCCAACGGTTAACCGGGCAACCGCAAAGTCCTTTTGTGTGTTGTAGCAAAACCCCCTCCTAACAGCCCAAAACCCCTCTAAGTCACCTCCATGCTCTGGGTCGTTCGATCACGATCGTGTGGGCAAAAACCGCACTCCATTTGGAGTATCCTATCTCCCTCTACCTATAAAAACACCCCCCCTCCGAAATTCGGGCGAAACCCTAGTCTTCTTCCACCCCGCGCCGCCGGACACGTCCGGTCCGGACGGACGCATCGCCGCCGCCGCCCTGGGCCAATCGGGAGCCGCC
>NC_057808.1:252206832-252288025 GCF_018294505.1 Triticum aestivum | reverse complement strand
GCCGCCGCCGCACGTCCCGCGCCCCGGCAAGCTCCGCCGCTCGTGCCCCGACGCGGCCCTGACTCGGGCCGTTGACGAGCCCTCCGCCCTCCTCCTTGCCCATCTCCGGCGACGAACCCCGGCGGCCTCGAGCCGCGCCAGATCTGGATCCACCGAGGGTTGACTTCTTCCTCCCCTCAATTTTCTCCAAGTCCCGTAATTCTTGCATAATGTGCTCTTGTTCATCGCATCATGATTCTCTGCATATTGCTCTGTTTCGTGCGTGTTATATATCAAAATGTTCGACTCGAGATGCTCTTCATTTTGTTCCATTGTGCCATGCTCGTTTGAGTCCATCTTGATGCCCAAATCCCTGGTGCAAGAGTGCTATATGATATTTACTGCTGTTACTTATCAGAACTTGGTGATTTGTTATTTTTGTTTCTATTGATGTGTGCCTCTTATGAGTAGGAGCTCTACATGTGTTTTGATGTACGCCATGCCATCTTTACAGAGGTGTATGCCATGTATTTTTGTAATCTCTGTAGTGACTAGCACAAGCATGCAAACTAGGCTTCATGATGTTTCTGTTTTCAGGTACTTAGTAATTTCACTAAGTGTGTTTCTGCTCTTATTTTGTTGCCATGTATCCATGTGTCTACAGAGAGATCCATGCTCCTTTTGGTTATGTTCATTAAGGATGTGTTGTAGATATAGTTATTCGCTATCCATCCATGTCCCTGTTTACAATTATGGAGTGTCATAGCATATCTTAATCTTGCTCTACTTTTGCTATAAAATGTTCCTGGCAGATTGTTTAAGTGTTATTCAATTTTGCCAAACTTGTTGTAGTTGATCCTTTCATGTAATGTATTTGCTCTTGCCATGATTAGCTTCATAAACTTGCCATCTTGCTGTAGGTATGCTTTTTTTGTCATGCATTGCTTTGTGGTGAGTCAATCAAGCTCACCAGGATGCCTTCAAAATACTGTTTCTGCCATGCTATGTTTTCTGCCAAGTCTGAAACCTTTTAACGAAACTTGCTATGTTTACATGGTTGCCATCATATCTTCTGATCCTTTTTAGCTTATGGTCAGTAAGAGATTTTTGTTCTACGCATTTAGTAGATTCATGCCATGCCTTGTTTTGCTATGTTAAGTTCCTGTAGCAGATGTTTTGCTTGCTCTGAACATTGCTACCTGATGCTGTTTCAGCCATGTCCAGTAATTTCACCAAGTCTGTGAACCTGATATCTTTTGCACTTTAGCCATGCTTGTTTGGACCTGTTATGGTGTGATCTAGCCGTAGCTCAGTGTTCATCTTTTGTCAAGCATCTCCTGTAGATTACTGCCATATGCTTTGTTGCTATGTTGGGGTGATGTAGCATAGTTACTTGTTGCATTCTAAGTGTTATCATGCTGTTAATCGCAGAAGCGTGTCATTCTTGTTTTGCTTGCCATTTGCAAACCGTGCATCCGTTCCCGGTGATCTTTATATCGATTTCGAACGAAATCATCTCATCTTTCAAGTGGAATACTTGGTTTGCCAAGTTACTGCCTTGCGCATCCTTTTGCTTCCGGAGCACGCATACGCATCGCATATCATATCTCGCATATCATTCATGTATTGCATCATGTTGTTTGTGCATTTCCCGTGATTGATTGTGGTTCCATTGCTTGTGTTCTTGCTGTGGATAGAGCCGGGAGACGAGTTCGTGAACGAGGAACCTGTTGAGTACGCTTACGAGGATCAAGCTTTCGACAACTCTGAGAACCTTGCAGGCAAGATGACCATACCCTCGAAATCATTTCTATCTTTGCTATGCTAGTTGTTCGCTCTAATCTGCTATGCTGCGCTACCTACCACTTGCTATATCATGCCTCCCATATTGCCATGTAAAGCCTCTAACCATCCTTTCCTAGCAAACCGTTGTTTGGCTAAGTTACCGCTTTTGCTCAGCCCTTCTTATAGCGTTGCTAGTTGGAGGTGAAGTTGAAGTTGGTTCCATGTTGGAACATGGATATTTTGGAATATCGCAATATCTCTTATTTAATTAATGCATCTATATATTTGGTAAAGGGTGGAAATCTCGGCCTTATGCCTGGTGTTTTGTTCCACTCTTGCCGCCCTAGTTTCCGTCATACCGGTATTATGTTCCTTGAGTTATCGTTCCTTACGCGGTTGGGTGATTTATGGGACCCCCTTGACAGTTCGCCTTGAATAAAACTCCTCCAGCAAGGCCCAACCTTGGTTTTACCATTTGCCACCTAAGCCTTTTCCCTTGGGTTTTCGCGAGCCCGAGGGTCATCTTTATTTAAACCCCCCCGGGCCAGTGCTCCTTCGAGTGTTGGTCCGAACCGAGCCGCCTGCGGGGACACCTCGGGGAAACTCGAAGTCTGGTTTTACTCGTAGCCTGTCTCATCCAGTGTGCCCTGAGAACGAGGTATGTGCAGCTCCTATCGGGATTTGTTGGCACAGTCGGGCGGTCTTGCTGGTCTTGTTTTACCATTGTCGAAATGTCTTGTAAACCGAGATTCCGAGATTGATCGGGTCTTCCTGGGAGAAGGTTTATCCTTCGTTGACCGTGAGAGCTTATAATGGGCTAAGTTGGGACACCCCTGCAGGGTATTATCTTTCGAAAGCCGTGCCCGCGGTTATGAGGCAGATGGGAATTTGTTAATGTCCGGTTGTAGAGAACTTGTCACTTGACCCAATTAAAATACATCAACTATGTGTGTAGCCGTGATGGTCTCTTCTCGGCGGAGTCTGGGAAGTGAACACGGTTTGAGTTATGCATGAGCGTAAGTAGTTTCAGGATCACTTCTTGATCACTTCTAGTTTCACGACCGTTGCGTTGCTTCTCTTCTCGCTCTCATTTGCGTAAGTTAGCCACCATATAGGCTTAGTGCCTGCTGCAGCTCCACCTCATTACACCATTCTTTCCTATAAGCTTAAATAGTCTTGATCTCGCGGGTGTGAGATTGCTGAGTCCTCGTGACTCACAGATTCTACCAAACAGTTGCAGGTGCCGACGATGCCAGCGCAGGTGACGCAACCGAGCTCAAGTGGGAGTTCGACGAGGAACGTGGTCGTTACTATGTTTTTTTCCTGATGATCAGTAGTGGAGCCCAGTTGGGACGATCGGGGATCTAGCATTTGGGGTGATCTTATTTTCATTTGGTTTTGACCGTAGTCGGTCTATGTGTGGATTTTGGATGATGTATGAATTAATTTATGTATTGTGTGAAGTGGCGATTGTAAGCCAACTCTCGTTATCCCATTCTTGTTCATTACATGGGATTGTGTGAAGATGACCCTTCTTGCGACAAAACCACAATGCGGTTATGCCTCTAAGTCGTGCCTCGACACATGGGAGCTATAGCCGCATCGTGGGCGTTACAGCATGGTTCGCAAGTACCAAGTGATTCATAATCAAGTGATTCCAAAAGTCCATCGAAATGGAGTTTTTTCATGCGCTTTACACCAATATGACCTAAATGGCAGTGCCACAAATAAGTTGCACTATCATTATCAACTCTGCATCTTTTGGCTTCAATATTATGAATATGTGTATCACTACTATCGAGATTTAATATAAATAGACCACTCTTCAAGGGTGCATGACCATAAAAGATATTACTCATATAAATAGAACAACCATTATTCTCTGATTTAAATGAATAACTGTCTCGCATCAAACAAGATCCAGATATAATGTTCATGCTCAACGCTGGCACCAAATAACAATTATTTAGGTCTAAAACTAATCCTGAAGGTAGATGTAGAGGTAGCGTGCCGACCGCGATCACATCGACTTCGGAACCATTTCCCACGCGCATTGTCACCTCGTCCTTAGCCAATCTTCGCTTAATCCGTAGCCCCTGTTTTGAGTTGCAAATATTAGCAACAGAACCAGTATCAAATACCCAGGTGCTACTGCGAGCATTAGTAAGGTACACATCAATAACATGTATATCACATATACCTTTGTTTACCTTGCCATCCTTCTTATCCGCCAAATACTTGGGGAAGTTCCGCTTCCAGTGACCAGTCTGCTTGCAGTAGAAGCACTCAGTCTCAGGCTTAGGTCCCGACTTGGGTTTCTTCTCTTGAGTAGCAACTTGTTTGCTGTTCTTTTTGAAGTTCCCCTTCTTCTTCCCTTTGCCCTTTTTCTTGAAACTGGTGGTCTTGTTGACCATCAACACTTCATGCTCTTTCTTGATTTCTACCTCCGCAGCCTTTAGCATTGCAAAGAGCTCGAGAAATTGTCTTATCCATCCCTTGCATATTATAGTTCATCACGAAGCTCTTGTAGCTTGGTGGCAGTGATTGAAGAATTCTGTCGATGACACTATCATCCGGAAGATTAACTCCTAGTTGAATCAAGTGATTGTTATACCCAGACATTCTGAGTATATGTTCACTGACAGAACTATTCTCCTCCATCTTGCAGCTGTAGAACTTATTGGAGACTTCATATCTCTCAATCCGGGCATTTGCTTGAAATATTAACTTCAACTCCTGGAACATCTCATATGCTCCATGACGTTCAAAACGTCATTGAAGTCCCGGTTCTAAGCCGTAAAGCATGGCACACTGAACTATCGAGTAGTCATCAGCTTTGCTCTGCCAGACGTTCATAACATCTGGTGTTGCTCCTAGAGCAGGTTTGGCACCTAGCGGTGCTTCCAGGACGTAATTCTTCTGTGCAGCAATGAGGATAATCCTCAAGTTACGGACCCAGTCCGTGTAATTGCTGCCATCATCTTTCAACTTTGCTTTCTCAAGGAACGCATTAAAATTCAACGGAATAACAACACGGGCCATCTATCTACAACAACATAGACATGCAAAATACTATCAGGTACTAAGTTCATGATAAATTAAAGTTCAGTTAATCAAATTATTAAAGAACTCCCACTTAGATAGACATCCCTCTAATCCTCTAAGTGATCACGTGATCCATATCAACTAAACCATGTCCGATCATCACGTGAGATGGAGTAGTTTCAATGGTGAACATCACTATGTTGATCATATCTACTATAGGATTCACGCTCGACCTTTCGGTCTCAGTGTTCCGAGGCCATATCTGCATATGCTAGGCTCATCAAGTTTAACCTGAGTATTCCGCGTGTGCAACTGTTTTGCACCCGTTGTATTTGAACGTAGAGCTTATCACACCCGGTCATCACGTGGTGTCTCAGCACGAAGAACTTCCGCAACGGTGCATACTCAGGGAGAACACTTATACCTTGAAATTTAGTGAGAGATCATCTTATAATGCTACCGTCGATCTAAGCAAAATAAGATGCATAAAAGATAAACACACATGCAATCAATATAAGTGATATGATATGGCCATCATCATCTTGTGCTTGTGATCTCCATCTCCGAAGCACCGTCATGATCACCATCGTCACCTGCGCGACACCTTGATCTCCATCGTAGCATCGTTGTCGTCTCGCCAACTATTGCTTCTACGACTATCGCTACCACTTAGTGATAAAGTAAAGCAATTCCAGGGCGATTGCATTGCATACAATAAAACGACAACCATATGGCTCCTGCCAGTTGCCGATAACTCGGTTACAAAACATGATCATCTCATACAATAAAATATAGCATCATGCCTTGACCATATCACATCACAACATGCCCTGCAAAAACAAGTTAGACGTCCTCTACTTTGTTGTTGCAAGTTTTACGTGGCTGCTACGGGTTGAGCAAGAACCGTTCTTACCTACGCATCAAAACCACAACGATAGTTCGTCAAGTTAGTGCTGTTTTAAGCTTCTCAAGGACCGGGCGTAGCCACACTCGGTTCAACTAAAGTTGGAGAAACTGACACCCGCCAGCCACCTATGTGCAAAGCATGTCGGTAGAACCAGTCTCGCGTAAGCGTACGCGTAATGTCGGTCTGGGCCGCTTCATCCAACAATACCGCCGAACCAAAGTATGACATGCTGGTAAGCAGTATGACTTGTATCGCCCACAACTCACTTGTGTTCTACTCGTGCATATAACATCTACGCATAAAACCTGGCTCGGATGCCACTGTTGGGGAACGTAGTAATTTCAAAAAAATTCCTACGCACACACAGGATCATGGTGATGCATAGCAATGAGAGGGGAGAGTGTGTCCACGTACCCTCGTAGACCGAAAGCGGGAGCGTTACCACAACGCGGTTGATGTAGTCGTACGTCTTCACGATCCGACCGATCCAAGTACTGAACATACGGCACCTTCGAGTTCAGCACACGTTCAGCTCGATGACGTCCCGCGAACTCCGATCCAGCAGAGCTACACGGGAGAGTTCCGTCAGCACAACGGCGTGATGACAGTGATGATGTTGCTACCGACGCAGGGCTTCGCCTAAGCACTGCTACGATATGACCGAGGTGGAATATGGTGGAGGGGGGCACCGCACACGGCTAGAATAGATCAACAGATCAACTTGTGTGTCTAGAGGTGCCCCCTGCCCCCGTATATAAAGGACCAGGGGGAGGAGGCGGCCAACCAGGAGGAGGGCGCGCCAGGGAGGAGTCCTACTCCCACCGGGAGTAGGACTCCCTCTTTTCCTAGTTGGAGTAGGAGGGGGAAAGGAAGGGAAGGAGAGAGGAGGAAGGAAAGGGGGGTGCCGCCCCCCTCCTTGTCCAATTGGTACTAGAGGGGGAGGGGGCGCGCGGCCGGCCCTAGCCGCCCCTCCTCTTCTCCACTAAGGCCCATCTTGGCCCATTAAACTCCCCGGGGGGTTCCGGTAACTCCCCGGTACTCCGGTATATGTCCGAAACTCCCCGAAACCATTCTGGTGTCCGAACATAGTCGTCCAATATATCGATCTTTATGTCTCAACCATTTCGAGACTCCTTGTCATGTCGGTGATCACATCTGGGACTCCGAACTACCTTCGGTACATCAAAACACAAAAACTCATAATACAATCGTCATCGAACTTTAAGCGTGCGGACCCTACGGGTTCGAGAACTATGTAGACATGACCGAGACATGTCTCCTGTCAATAACCAATAGCGGAACCTGGATGCTCATATTGGCTCCTACATATTCTACGAAGATCTTTATTAGTCAAACCGCATAACAACATACGTTGTTCCCTTTGTCATCGGTATGTTACTTGCCCGAGATTCGATCGTCGGTATCTCAATACCTAGTTCAATCTCGTTACCGGCAATTCTCTTTACTCGTTCCGTAATACATCATCCCGCAACTAACTCATTAGTTACAATGCTTGCAAGGCTTATAGTGATGTGCATTACCGAGTGGGCCTAGAGATACCTCTCCGACAATTGGAGTGACAAATCCTAATCTCGAAATACGCCAACCCAACAAGTACCTTCGGAGACACCTGTAGAGCACCTTTATAATCACCCAGTTACGTTGTGACGTTTGGTAGCACACAAAGTGTTCCTCCGGTAAACGGGAGTTGCATAATCTCATAGTCATAGGAACATGTATAAGTCATGAAGAAAGCAATAGCAACATACTAAACGATCAAGTGCTAAGCTAACAGAATGGGTCAAGTCAATCACATCATTCTCCTAATGATGCGATCCCGTTAATCAAATGACAACTCATGTCTATGGCTAGGAAACATAACCATCTTTGATCAACGAGCTAGTCTAGTAGAGGCATACTAGTGACACTCTGTTTGTCTATGTATTCACACATGTATCATGTTTCCGGCTAATACAATTCTAGCATGAATAATAAACATTTATCATGATATAAGGAAATAAACAATAACTTTATTCTTGCCTCTAGGGCATATTTCCTTCATCATCCTCTCCAAGTAAAGTCATCTCCCAATTCCTCATGTTCGTTGACCATGTTGACAACGCAAGACGGCGGAGCCACGGCGAGCGCAACAACTCGAAGGACGATGGAGAGGGCCTCGCGGGCTCTACGAAGGGTCTGATACAGTGCCCGCTGCTCATTCAGAAAGCCAGGATCATAGGGACACATGTCCGCGACGACATTGTTGTTCGCTTGTTCCCCGACGATTCGTCCTTCCGTGAGCCGGTGCTTGTTGAGGAGATGGAGGTTGTAGCACAAGTCCTCCTGCGCTGGTAGCTCTTCCACCATTAGGGCGTCGAAGTGTGGCAGCACCTGCTCTATGGTGAACACGGCATGAACCGGCTTGGGCGGTGACGCCGGCTACTGGTCGGAAGCTACGTCCATCATCTGATTGTCGTCGCTGAGCTCGGCGAGCTCGCTGGCGAGCCAGCATGTCCGGCTGCTGAACCGGACCGCTGCCAAGAACGAGTCTGACCACCCTAGCCCACCCAGACCCCCTCCCTCGCCCGCACGCGCTTTCCGCCTGAAACGGTCAGCGCCGCTCGTGTCGCTTCCCGGTGCAGGCGATTGCTCCGCGTTCAAATGACACAAGTGTCGTCCGTCCGTTCGTCTGCCGCCCACATTAAGGATACGCGGTTGCCGAGGCGGCTACTCCGGCACCAACCGTTCGTCCCTCTGCCGCCCACCATTGCTATATAAACTGCTGCGTCGGCCATAGCCGCAGTCATCCGACTCCGTTCCGTTTCTTCCATCCACACCACTCCCACCATGGCTTCCTCACAGTCCAGCGCTCTTTGGGACGGGCGGACAACGGACCAGAAGGAGATGGCACCATTGTTACTGACTGGCTGGCTGGCAGGCAGCCGGAGGACGATGACGTCCCAATGGAGAACATGGTAGTCGATGATCTGACGCCAACCCCCTCCTACGCGCCATCCTCGCCGTTGCATTGAACCATGACCATCGGCGAGGCCCGTGCCCAATACATGGACATGGTGAGGCAGAGTTTGAGCAACTTTTTAGCGTGCCTGTACATTGCAATCAAACTCACAGGCCTAGCAATTCATAGAGAACATTCAAAACAATCAATGATTATGCGTCTCAATGATTCACACGTCAGAGCCAATATTTACTTCACAACTAAAGAATAAAGAAAAATCGATCGATGCTGCTGACGGCAAAGGGCGTCCCATTCCAAAATATCAAACACATGTCTTCTTGCTAACATCAATGAGCAAAATTTGAGAAGGTTGTCCCATTCCAAAATATCAAATGCGTGTCTTTTTGCATACATCAATGAGCAAACTTTGACAAGGTTTTCCCATTCCAAAATATCAAATGCCTACGATTGTGGAATGGGTGGGGTTTGCCATCAATTCGAACATTAACATGTCACCTCATGCTAAATAAACCAGCTGTTCTTTTTGTGCAGTTCCACTAAAATCAACCAACTTCGCGTGTAGCTTGTATGATTTCGCCTTTATATGTTGCAATGCCTTGAACATATCGACACCTCCTTTCTTGTAGCTAATTTTGTGGCTGGAGGTGGAAATGAATGATTCGAGAACATTCGATGTATTGTGCATGATGAAGTATAATGAAGGGCACGAACCATCAGAAAATTTTGTGCAGTTCCCATTGAAATCAAGCTGAGCATCCATGTTTGCATAAATACAAAAAAGTGATTAGTACAAAGCAAATTGTATTATGAATTTACAGTTTAAACAGACAACCTACATGATCCATGCAGAGCACACATTTTAAAAAAGGAACTCACCAGAAAGAATCCTAAAACAACATTATATTGGCCATCACAACAACAAAGATGGAGATCTGTGAGTCCTTCTGAGCGAAAGTTAGTTTGTTCCTGTGGGCAGTAATGTAACCATCCTTCAACTGCTCCTTCTGATAAGAAGAGAGGCTTGGCTTCTTCATCCTAGCATAATCAGAACTAGGCACTTCACGTACTCCATATTCTTCTTCGGAGGAGGATGATCCTATTGTGCAAAGACAAGAGAACAACTAAATGCTAGCATCCCTGTTTGCTCAAAAAAGGGAAAGGAAATATTTAAAACAACTATTATATTAATAATGGGAGTAACTGATGAAATGTATAGTCACAAAGAGATGCATCCTCATTATCCTCATAGGAAATGATATGGTACCAAATGCAGCAGCTCAACTTGAACTACATTATTACTTAGTTTTATCAGTGGCTATAACGGTGGCAAACTGGTGCCTCAATTTATTAGCAGCCTTAGATTAACATGCGAAACAATACCACTTTCTCATGACAGTAGCTAAACAATAGCACAACACCAATAGAGATGACAAAGCTCGATCATATGGATGAAATCCGTGGGCCGGTACCAACCTCTGTCAGGAGGCTTATTGTGTTGAACATGCAGATGAAGCACTTCTTCGGAACCATCCGTTATTATCTTCTGTGGTTGCCATGCTTGCTATAAACTCCTCGATTAGTTTAATGTTTCCAACATCTTCTTATGCAGTTCCACTAAAATATATGTTATCTTCACACAAGATCCCTGTTTGCACAAGTAGAGATAATTACATATTACATTAAGAGTGGCATCAAATCACAGTGGCAAAACAATTGCTCGTTCCAGCCGTAGCCATAAATTAAGATGCAAAACTATATCATTACTTGTGTCATCATGGTTCTAGTGCTTCATTGCAGCACGGGGAGTTGATTTTTGTTCTTCTTCCGCTTGTTCTTCCCCTTCATCACTTGGCTCAATAACAGACAAGCTTCGCCTTCAACGTAAGATTTGGTATGTCAATTAGGGAGCACAAGTATAGCACTAAACAACAACATTACTTTTCTGATGACAGTAGCAATATACATGCCAACAGTTGCGAAATATCATTATCTTAACTCAATGGGATATTACAATGCACATACAGATTGGAAGTCTAGTCTCCTTTTGTGCAGTTCACTAAAATGAAGCAACATTACCGTATAAGTAGCACAACATATGAAAGCACACTGCACAATCATGTGGAAGAAGTCCAGTACTGACCTCTCATGACGCGGAATTCAAACAACTCACAAGAAGAAGATCTTAAACAAATTTGCCAACACGGATAGGAAGTCAGATCTCCTCTCGTGCAGCTCCACTAAGATCAAGCAATCAAGCAACATTGTCGGTGTGACATTTTGGTTGAACTGCACAAAACACTCTTAAAACAACAGTGTTTTGTGTAGTGCAACAAAAGGTCGCAATAGCAACAAGGTGAAGTAGATAACCCTGTTTATGCAGAGGTGCAAAGGAAAAAAATACTGGTCAATAATGGTGGATAACACAGAAGCCCACAAACAGAAGCATCTAACCTATCTAAATGGGAAAGAAAGCAAGACAATAACATTTCTCAAACAGTAGCATTGATTCATATTAACAGCGAGATTATATTAACAATAAAATTTGTTAAACATGTAATTTGCTTTTAACTGTGGCATTGCATTAATTTTCCAGTGGCATTATTAGATTAACAACAGCTAAAGAGTTGTACAGGACAGTGGACGCACCAGCACCATGTGCATCTATCGATGTATAAAGGGGTGATGCACAGTCTGTTGCAACAAAGAACAAACAACCAAGGAGCATATTTGTGTTGGTCCCAGTTTTGTTATCTTTAGACCCCTTTGCCTATGTGAGGGCAACAAATCTAGTCCTGCTCAAACTCTACAGCCTTGTCCCCCAGCCACAGAAAGATCAGTTTGTTACAGATGTGTGTACTGCGTTTGTCATTGTTTTCCCTTTTCGACCAACGTAGGTGTTGGATAGCCAGTCCGTAGTACTTTCCCCCTTCCTTTCCTCTTTGAACCATGTCCTAGATTAATGCTATACAACTTTCCCCACTACTTTCCTATTTGATCCAACACCTAGATTCGAGTGCAGAAGCGAAAAAAATCCACATGCAACTAGAGCAATGCATGTGTGGATTAAGTAAATTATACCTTAAGGTTCTCGGTGTGTGGCTCAGTGGGCGGTCGGAGGCCGATCTGCCCACTCTATGTACGGCAGCGAGGAAGAAGGGGTCGGAGGCCCTCCCGCGCCGCCGCTGGGTGAAAGAGAACAGCGGCGCCGGTAGTGGATTCCCTCCCTCGCCGATGGCGACAGCGTTACGCCTCCTTCCCTTCCCCGGCGGACGGTATGCTGAAGGAAATATGCCCTAGAGGCAATAATAAAGTTGTTATTTTATATTTCCTTATTCATGATAAAGGTTTATTATTCATGCTAGAATTATATTGATTGGAAACCTTAATACATGTGTGAATACATAAACAAACACCGTGTCCCTAGTGAGCCTCTACTAGACTAGCTCGTTGATCAAAGATGGTTAAGGTTTCCTAACCATAGACATGAGTTGATCAAAGATGGTTAAGGTTTCCTAACCATGGACAAGACCCATCCGTTAGCTTAGCATTATGATCGTTCAGTTTTATTGCTATTGCTTTATTCATGTCAAATACATATTCCTTCGACTATGAGATTATGCAATCTCCCGGATACCGGAGGAATGCCTTGTGTGCTATCAAACGTCACAACATAACTGGGTGATTATAAAGATGCTCTATAGGTATCTATGAAGGTGTTTGTTGATTTGGCATAGATCGATATTAGGATTTGTCACTCCGAGTATCGGAGAGGTATCTCTGGGCCCTCTCGGTAATAAACATCATAAGCTTGCAAGCAAACGACTAAGGAGTTAGTCACGAGGTGATGTATTACGGAACGAGTAAAGAGACTTGCCGGTAACAAGATTGAACTAGTGTCGATGTGCTAAAGTTTGGGCTCTTTAGCACCCCATACTTGTGCATGGGCAGTCGTAGCCACACCCTCGGCGAGGCCTGAAGGGGGGCGACCGAGAACAAGATACAAGGTGAAGAGGAGTAGCCAAGCCAGAGACCAGAAGACAGAGGACAAGCTAGACCTCCTGCAAGATCCTTGCCGGGATGGCTCGCGAGACCCCGGCAAGATCCTTGTCGGGGACGATTTGCAGATCACTCACAAAGGCACCCTTGGGGTTGAGAGCTCTGACACCATCAACGATGTTAAAACCGAGATCCAAGGGCGCGCGCGAAGTGGCGTGCAGATCTTTGTGAGGGTGTGGAAACGAGGCTCCGGCAAGATCCTTGTCGGGGACATCCGCGAAACCCCGGCAGGATCCTTGCCGGGCCATCGACAAGACCACGGCAAGACTCCGCCACCCCGTCACCACTCCAGCGCAGTGGCCAGCCTGGCAAGCACCTGCATGGTGACATGCAGATCTTCGTGAAGACCCTGCCACCTCTCCAGCGCAGCAGCTGGCCAGCCAACTTGGCACTACATGCCTCGTCGGCGTGGACGCGTGTCAAGAAAGAGCAAGGCGGCAACGGACGGGACGGGTTCTCCTCCCGTCTCCGATAAAGCAAGAGGGCCGTAAGCAGTGCATCGATGGCGTTTGTCCTAAGACGCCGGCGATAAACATAGGTACTGTAGCAGCTTTATACCTCCTGTGTGTCTGTAACACCCCGGATGTAACTTTCCATATTTGTAACTCCAACTCTTGCCATTTCCGGCTATGTGTATGATATTCCCTCCATTTTCGGGTTTTTGTCTTTCGTTTTGCATTTTGTTCTTGTCATGCATCTCATACCATGTCATCGTGTGCATTGCATTTGCATACGTGTTCGTCTCATGCATCCGAGCATTTTCCCCGTTGTCCGTTTTGCAATCCGGCACTCCCACCTCCTCCGGCGCACCCCTCTGGTTTTCTTTCGTGAGTGGGTGTTGAACGTTCTCGGAATGGACCGAGGCTTGTCAAGTGGCCTTGGTATACCACCGGTAGACCACCGGTCAAGTTTCGTTCCATTTGGAGGTCGTTTGGTACTCCAACGGTTAACCGGGCAATCGCAAAGTCCGTTTGTGTGTTGCAGCAAAACCCCCTCTCTAAACAGCCCAAACCCCACCAAACTCTCTTCCATGCTCTAGGTCGTTCGATCACGATCGTGTGGGCGAAAACTGCCCTCATTTGGAGTCTCCTAGCTCCCTCTACCTATATATTTGCACCCCTCCCGAAATAATCCGCAGTCCAAAACCCTAAAAATCGCCTCCGGCGCCGCCGGACGTGTCCGTACCGCGCCGGGAAGCCCGTGGCCGGCCCTCGAAGCCCGTGCGCTCCGCTCGAGCCCGCGCCCGTCCCCTCCTGCGCTGGCGCCGCCTCCGCTCCTTCGCCGGCCACCGCCGTCGCCGTCTTCGCCGGCCGCCGCCTCGCGCAGCGCGACGCCGCCGTTCGTCGCCGCCTCCTCGGCGTCTGTCGTGGAATTGTCACGGCAGATGTCCTCGAGCTAGGACTTAGTCATGGAGCCATCGCAGCTAGGAAGCTTGAAGGGGTTAAACGGGACAAGGAACACGAGGGTTATACTGGTTCGGCCCCTTACGGTGAAGGTAAAAGCCTACGTCCAGTTGAGGTGGTATTGATTAGGGTTTCGATGACCAGGGAGCTTAATTGCTATGCCTGGCTCTCGATGAGATTTTCCTTGTCCTTAAACCGCCGCCGGGTCGTCCCTTTATATAGAGAGGTTGACGCCCAGCAGCTCTCAGAGTCCCGCCCGGCTCATAAGAGTGTCCGGCTCGGACTCTCAACTATTCTTGCCTTACACTACAAGTTCTACCATAATAGCGGTTGTAACTACGGGCCTTAAGCCACGTCCGGGTCTTAAGCCCATCTTTGGCCCGCCGTCTTCAAGCTTGGCGCCGGGCTTGAGGCGATGACCATTATGAGTAACCCGGCCCCTCCGGGCGGGTGACTCTAAGGCTTATATCCTCAACATTAGGCCCCAGATTGATTTGAGCCGGCTCATGTCAATCTTCAATCCTTTCGACAGAAAATCTCCAGCTTACAATTGTGTGAAGGCTATAACCCGTCATAACGTCTTCTTCTGGATTCCGGGTAACCCGCCGTGATGTCATCTTCCATTAAGTCCATTTTTTACTCCACCATATCCGCAACGGATCTTATCTTTACTGCCATCCCGAAAATCGAGGCGTTTTTATGGTGAGATAACCGCGCCGTGGCCTCCTCGTTTCTCGTGCCCACTTATGAGCCTCACCTTATAAATAGCCCGGCCACGAGTCTCGTGCACTCGTCACCCTTCTTCTTCTCCCTCGCCTACTGTGCTGTTGCCCGAGCTCCGCCGCTGCCGCGCGCGGATCTCCTCGTCCTCACCAACTCCGGCCGCTGCATCAACCGTCGTGTCCAGAGAAACGGCGGCGACCTCCATGACTCACCAGCACCCGTAAGCCCTCGCCACTCCATAGAGTAGATCCACATTAGGTTCTCGCTTGTTTCTTCCCGTGTTCTTCGCCGTTCCTCGCGAGTTCTCGGTAAGATTTCATTTTTACCCACCTTCTTGATCTTTATACTGTATAGAACTGTTGCGGTAGTTGTTCACGCCCGTTTCCAATGTACATAGATCCCTTCTCACTGCGTAAAGCTCCGTTCGAACTTATGAACTTCTTCTGCGTCTGTTTTAGGTCTAGAACTTTTTCCTTTTAGTCGACCATTTTGATCCAAAATATTCACTGCGATCTGTGAAACTTGTTTTCACCACACTTAGTAAAAAACTGCATCTGCTGGGCTATTGGCGGCTTACATTTCCGGCTCAAAAAAGCTACGCGCCGTAAAATTTGCCGCTCATTTATGATAAAGCTGTAGACAATTTGAATTACCCTCGCTACCTACAGCGGCTTAGATAACCCGATGCACTTAACCATATGTCATTAGGCCCCTTCATAAGCGCCATTTTAAACATTGAACTGTAAACTTCCTCCGGCTTATAATTGAACCGGACATGGTCCTTTTATCATAGGCTTCCGACTTTCACCATGCCTCCCAAAGCTCCCAAGCACCCATCACATGCAACTGGCTGAGGTCCAACCGTCACTGATGAAACCTTAACGGACTTGTGAAGACGGGCTACCTGCCCAAAAAGGATGTCATGTCTTACCGTGCCCCTGACCCGTCAGAGGAGAGACCGCAACCAGCAAAGGATGGGAAGTTGGTAATATTTGCGGATCATCATGACCGGGGCTTCGCACCGCCCAGCTCAAAATTCTTTAGAGATGTGCTGAGCTTCTTTGATCTGCGGCCACAAGACATAGGACCCAACTCTGTGTCAAATATATGCAACTTCCAAGTGTTCTGCGAAGTCTACCTTGGAGAGAGCCCAACTTCTGCTCTTAGAGAGCTATTCTATTTGAACGCCAGAAATGAGTGGCCAACGGACCGAGCCCTGGAATTTGGTGAATCTCCATTCAACGCCGGAGAGACTGCCTTTCCTTACGCTGAGCCGCCCAGCCATCCAAAGGACTGGAACAGACGTGGTTTTACTGCCAGGACACGTCTCCGGCTGACGAGAGCCTCTGCCCGGCTTTCGTGCCGTGCGTCTGGGAACCAAACCACCCTCTGCCCGACAAACTAACTCAGGCGGAGCGTCAACCTCTGATCCCCACCATCAACAAGATCAAGGCTCTCCTGGGAACGGCCTCAACGACATTGATTCTGGTCCGGGTTTGGATCTCCTGGCAGGTGATCCCCTTGAGCGCCGCCTGCCGGCTTACATGTGGATTACATGGGCCGGAAGGATGATCCTCTTCGACACAGCCGCAACGATCTTCCTGAGACGTTTTGAAGACATGACCAAGGCTCTTTGAATGAAGGCGGCAGACGGCGGGAGGACGGCTTAAGCCCTTCTGCAAGCAACCCGCCCCAGCGGTAAGCTATTGACTAAACATCTTATTTCCTTTTAGATATTTCATCTTAACTTAAAAGGCTTTGTTTATTTTACAGGCTGATGATAAATTCTGGAAGGTCAGTATGAATGAGGTCGGCAAGAAGAAAGCTAAAAAGAACCGTCCCGAACGGCTCGCTAAGCTGTCACTAGTACAGCTCCGAGTAATACCTGCCTTAGCTTGTGATTTTGTTATTCCTATCGGAGTAAATGGCCACGGGTAGCCTAACCGACTGCCCCTGGCTCTTCCAAAAAATTATCAGGCCTTTGGGCCTTCAAGCATTTCAAGCATTGGGCCGCCTTCCCCGGCCGGCTACTTCTGAAGCCGACTCCCAGAAGGCGACCCAGCCTCAGCAACCTCCCCCCAAGATAACCACGGGATGGCCGACTCCAGGAAGCCGGCCATAGAGGATGCCGACTCCCAGAGCCGGCCATGAAGAACGCCGACTCCAAGAAGCCGGCCAAGACCGCACCCACCAAAACTACACCCACATAACGGTGACAAGACGGGGTGTGGCCATAGTGCGGCCCACTACCCCCGAAGCCCGAGGCAGGCATGGCCACAGGACGCCGTACGGGACGGCCATCTCCCGTCCGGCTCGGCACTGTAGCCATGCTGGCCTCAACGTCACCCACGACAGACGCCAGTACGGCCCACGGGCGGCGGGCCCCTTTAGCCAGAGAGAGGTGCGAAGGCGGCCCGGCCTCCCCCAGTCGGCCAAGGGCGTAGCCGGCCCCAGAAGCCGGCTACCCCCTCCCTCGAAGCATGTGCCACATTAAGGAGACAAGACGAGGTAAGGCTACAGTGAGAGCCCTCGAGGCGGCACACTGTAGCCACGCTTACCTCGACGGAGCCCTCGTCATCAGGGGCGAGGCTACAGTAAGCAGCCGCCGACAAGACCCTAGGCGGTGGGGCCGGCCTGTCGACCAAGAGGCCGGCAGCCGGCGGGACCCACCAGTCGGCGGGCCCCAACGGCCGGCGGAGAAGCCGGCGAGCGTAGACACTGACGGCTGGGACCAGCGCCCAGCCGGATTACAATTGTACCCCCGGGGGTAGGCCTATATAAACCCCCCGGGACACCCATGCAAAGGGTTGGCTTCTTAGCATTACACACACACCATAGAGAGAGGGAAGCAAGAGCTAGCCTTGTTCTTCTTCTCCCTTGAACCCAACAGCTCTAGGAGCATTTGTAGCTACTCTTTCTGATCTAGTGATCATGCGGAGACCCCGCAGAGCAGGACTAGGGGTGTTATCTCCTCGGAGAGCCCCGAACCTGGGTAAGATTCGCCGGCGTGCATGTCTTCGCCTCATCCCGTTTCCAGGCACCGGCGACGTCTTACTGGCACCCACTATGATAAGCCACCCGTTGGCATATGTCGCACCTACCACCCGACATTTGGCGCCCACCGTGGGGCCAGGTGCACCGTCGTCCGGAGACCTGTTCTGGACGGGAACCCTCTTCCTCCCCCGCGAGCGCAGCCAGCCTGCTGCGCCCGATGGCGTTTGCCTCGACGCGCTGCAAGGCGTCGACGACGCCTGCGCGGCGAGCTGCCTCGCCGATCTTCTCGGCGAGACTCGCATCTCCGACGAGCCTGCGTCCGACGCAGGCACGGACTACCCCGAGAGCCGCCTCGTCAGCCTCCTCGACCAGCTTCACGTCTCTAGCGAGCCTGCTGCAGATGTGGAGTCGGTCGGCTCCACCGACCCGATGCTCGTCGACTCCGACACGGCATCGCTCGATGCCTACCCCTCCGACGTGGTGGTCTTCGACGACCCTCTCCCTCGAGCTGACAGTGGCAGCAGCGCTGTCACCGAAGTGTTGGTCATCAGCCACGTCGCCAACTCGGGCGAGAACGCCCACGACGCCCTGCAAGCGGCGATGCACGACCTCTCCGTCCCCATCCCGGCCGACGCCGACGCCGAGACCCTGGAGGCACGTCGCCTCGCCCTCGTCGCGGAGGGCCAGAAGATAGCCTCCATGAGACGCCTCACCGAGGCCCACCAGCGCGAAGTCGACCGCGCCGCCTTCGGTACGCCGCCGCCTAGCGGCCCGAGCCGAGCCGGCTTCGTCCAGAAGCGCGGCGCGGCTATCGCCAGCATGCTGGGGGCAGATCGCCCCGTCTACGCCACCCCGCTCGAGAATCTGCGAGCCGCTCAGGCGGCCGCAGAAGAGCTCAATGGGCTGGGAGCCGATGAGCTCCCCTACATGACAAGACGGATCCAGCAGCTGATCGACGCGGCTGCAGAACGGCACGAAGCCGGCGCCCGCGCCGATAGTCATCCCCCGCGCCGGGAGCACGCCGCGACGTCCCGCTCGCCGACTGCGAGCGGCGCCCGCCAGAAGAAAGACAAGGAGCCGGCTGCTAGCCGCAGCCGGACTCGTATCACCATCGAGCGCGACGCGGAAGGCCGCCCTCGAGCGGTGGAGCGCCAAGGAAACTGCCTCCTCCCCCGCCTCGAAGAGAAAGACGTCTCACCCCGCCGCCCGTCACGCACCCGACTCTTGGCGACCGACTCGGCCGCCGAGAAGGAGTCGGCGAGAACGACGCCCGCCACCGGATCGACCGCCTTGCTCGATCCCTGGCGTTAGAAGAAGAAGACGATGTCGGCCCGCCATGCTTTGGCCCCCGCATCCGCGACGAGCCCTTCCCCAAAGGGTTCTCGCTCCCCAGAGACACGCCCAAGTACAACGGCTCAGTGAAGCCGGAAGATTGGCTCATCGACTACTCCACTGCTGTCAGCATAGCCAACGGCAATCGGCGCGTAGCCGTGAAGTACGTCCCCCTCATGCTGCAAGGCACGGCGCGCACCTGGCTCAACAGCCTCAAGCCCTATAGCATCAACAGCTGGCTGGACTTCACGGAAGTCTTCGTCCGCAACTTCACCAGCACGTACAAGCGGCCCCCCAAGCCTCGCCAGCTCTCCCTGTGCGTCCAAGGGCCCAACGAGTCGACCCGCGACTACCTCACGCGGTGGGCCGAGCTCCGCAACTCCTGCGAGGGGGTGCACGAGGTCCAGGCCATCGAGTACTTCACCGCCGGGTGCCGAGAGGGCACCCTCCTCAAGCACCGACTCCTCTGCGACGAGCCGGCTACCCTCGACGAGTTGCTGGTCATCGCGGACAAGTACGCCACGGCCGACTCCTCGATGAAGACCGAGCTCCGAGTGGACGCCTCTGGGAAGGTGATTGCTCCGGCTCCCAAGACGCCGGCTGGCGACTCCAATCGGCGCCCCTACCAGAACGATCACAAGCGCAAGGCCCCCATGCCGACTTCCACCAGTCGGCAGGTGGCCACAGTTGAAGATGAGCAGCCCGAAGAACGGCCCGCTCCCAAGAAGAAGGGTGGCAGGCCGGCTTGGCAGCCGGCTTTCTCTTACGAGCAGACTCTCGACGCCCCCTGCAAGTTCCACAGCGGCGCGAAGCCGTCCAACCACACGACCCGAAAATGCCACTGGCTCACACGCATCTCCAAGGGCGAAGGGTTGTTGCCGCCTCCGCCTCCTGGCCCGCCGCCTCCAGCCCCCAGCAGCCGGCGGCCTGGCCGACAGTCGGAGCCGTCCAAGACGAATTCCCTGAAGAGCACGCCGCCTACGTCGTCTTCACCAGTCAAGCCGACGACAAGCGTAGTCGGCGCCGTCAGCATCAAGAAGTCAATGCAGTCGCCTCTAGCGCCCCCGAGTTCATGCACTGGTCAGAGAAGCCAATCAGCTGGAGCCAGGCCGACCACCCAGAGGTGATGCCATCCCCTGGCTCCTATGCACTGGTCTTGGATGTCACCCTCGCGACGGAGAGGCGAGTTGCCCGATTCTCCCGCGTCCTGATGGATGGCGGAAGTAGTATCAATATACTGTACCGCGATACCATGGAGAAGCTGAACATCAAGGCGAAGCAGCTTATGCCAAGCCGAACCGTGTTCCATGGTATCGTCCCCGGCTTGTCTTGCTCCCCAATCGGCAAGATTAAAATGGATGTTCTCTTCGGAGACAAAGATCATTTTCGCCGAGAAGCGATCTGGTTCGAGGTAGTGGATCTGGAGAGCCCCTATCATGCTTTGCTTGGCCGACCCGCTCTGGCCAAGTTCATGGCTGTGCCCCACTACGCCTACCTGAAGATGAAGATGCCGAGCTCGAAGGGGATCATCACGGTAGCCGGCGATTACAAGAAGTCCATCGAGTGTGCCATGGCCAGTAGCCGGCTGGCCGAGTCCCTCGTAGTGGCAGAAGAGAAGAAGATGCTGGAGCGGGTTGTGGCCATGGCCAGCAAGCAGCCGGCCCTGTCCCCCAACCCCAAAGATTGTGATGCGCAGGGCTCCTTCCAGCCTGCCAAAGAGACAAAGAAGATACCTCTGGACCCGGAGAACCCGGAGAGGTTTGCCGTCATTGGGGCAAACTTGGACAGTAAATAGGAAGGCGAGCTCGTCGACTTCCTCCGTGAGAATCGAGACATTTTTGCATGGTCCCCAAAGGACATGCCGGGTGTCCCGAAGGATTTCGCCGAGCACAAATTACATGTCCGAGCCGACGCGAAGCCGGTCAAGCAACCCCTCCGCCGACTGTCAGAAGAGAAGCGAAGAATCGTAGGAGAAGAGATAGCCCGGCTCCTTGCCGCTGGCTTTATCATGGAAGTGTTTTTTCCAGAGTGGCTTGCCAACCCAGTTCTGGTACTGAAGAAGAATAACAAGTGGCGTATGTGTATAGACTACACCAGCCTGAACAAGGCCTGCCCCAAGGATCCGTTTGCTCTGCCACGGATTGACCAAGTGATAGACTCCACAGCCGGATGCGAGCTGTTGAGTTTTTTGGATGCCTACTCAGGGTACCATCAGATCAAGTTGGACCCAGCTGACCGCCTGAAGACTGCCTTCATCACACCATTTGGAGCTTTCTGCTACCTGACTATGACATTCGGCTTGAGGAATGCCGGTGCCACTTTTCAGCGTTGCATGCAGAAATGCCTCCTGAAACAACTCGGCAGAAATGCCCACGTCTATGTAGACGACATTGTGGTGAAGACAGAGAAGCGCGGCACCCTGCTGGAAGATCTCAAAGAAACATTCGCCAACTTGCGCCGATTCCAAATCAAGCTCAACCCCGAGAAGTGCGTGTTCGGAGTACCAGCCGGCCAGCTGCTAGGCTTCCTGGTCTCCGAACGCGGCATCGAGTGCAACCCTGTGAAGATCAAGGCCATCGAGAGGATGGAGATCCCCACCAAACTGCGAGATGTGCAGAAGTTCACCGGGTGCTTGGCCTCCCTGAATCGCTTTATCAGCCGACTAGGAGAGAAGGCTCTCCCCCTGTACCGACTCATGAAGAAGTCCACTCACTTCGAGTGGAATGACCAAGCCGACCAAGCCTTCCATGAGTTGAAGAAAATGCTGACCACTCCGCCTGTCCTGGCAGCGCCGACTGAAAAGGAGCCCATGCTCCTCTACATCGCCGCGACTAGCCGAGTAGTCAGTACTGTTGTTGTGGTCCAGCGCCCGGAAGAAGGCCGAGCCTAGCTAGTCCAGAGGCCGGTGTACTATCTAAGCGAAGTGCTATCCAGCTCAAAGCAGAACTACCCGCACTACCAGAAGATGTGCTATGGGGTGTACTTCGCCGCCAAGAAACTGAAGCCCTACTTCCAAGAGCATCCCATCACGGTCGTGTGCACCGCCCCGCTCGCCGAGATCATAGGCAGCCGGGATGCATCCGGCCGGGTGGCTAAATGGGCCATTGCACTGGCGCCCTACACGATCTTCTACCAACCCCGCACCGCCATCAAGTCCCAAGCATTGGCCGACTTCCTCGTCGACTGGGCCGAGACCCAGTACCTACCGCCGGCTCCCGACTCTACCCATTGGCGGATGCACTTTGACGGGTCCAAGATGCGCACCGGCTTGGGAGCCGGCATCGTCCTCACCTCTCCCAAAGGCGACAAGCTCAAGTACACGCTGCAGATCCACTTCGCCGCCTCCAACAACGTGGCCGAGTACGAGGCGCTCGTACATGGGCTCCGGCTAGCCAAAGAGCTCGGCATACGCCGGATCCTGTGTTACGGCGACTCAGACTTGGTGGTCCAGCAGTCGTCTGGCGACTGGGACGCCAAGGACGCGAACATGGCGAGCTATCGATTCCTCGTCCAGCAGATCAGCGGGTACTTCGAAGGGTGCGAGTTCCTTCACGTGCCAAGGGCCGACAACGACCAAGCAGATGCCCTAGCACGGATCAGCTCCACCCGACAAGCCATACCGACTGGCGTCTCCCTCCAGCGCCTCCTCAAGCCGTCCATCAAGCCGTCTCCAGAGTCGGACTCTATCTTCGTACCGCCTGCGCCAGATGCAGCCGGATCCGACTGGAGGAACCCCGCAGGCGGCACGGGGACTTCGACCACTGGCCCGGGGACTTCCGTAGTCGCACCCGGCCCGGGGACTTCAGAACCCGGCCCAGGGACTGCAGCAGTCGGCCCGGGGACTGCAACAACGCAAGAAGCGGTGGCCAACTCCAATTCCACGCCACCCAACCCACCCACCCGAGTCATGGTGGCTACACTAACAGAAGAAGAAGTCACAGCTCCATCATGGGCCCAGCCCATCCTCAAGTTCCTAGTCAGCAGAGAGCTGCCGGCTGATGAGATCTCAGCAAGACTAGTGCAACGACGAGCCGGAGCATATGCAATAATCAACAGAGAGCTTGTGAAGCGCAGCGTCACTGGAGTCTTCCAGCGTTGTGTCGAGCCAGAAAAAGGAGTGGCAATCCTCAAGGATATCCACCAAGGCGAATGCGGCCACCACGCAGCCTCAAGATCACTTGTGGCCAAGGCTTTCCGCCATGGTTTCTTTTGGCCGACTGCCTTGGAAGATGCCAAAGAGATAGTCAAGAGCTGCAGAGGATGCCAAGTTTTCAGTTCCAAGCAACACCTGCCGGCTTCTGCACTCAAGACCATTCCCCTCACCTGGCCCTTTGCCGTCTGGGGACTGGACATGGTGGGCCCTTTCAAGACAGCCCGCGGCGGCTTGACACATCTACTGGTCGTCGTGGACAAGTTCACCAAGTGGATCGAAGCAAAGCCAATCAAGAAGTTGAACGGGCCGACTGCCGTAACATTCATCACTAACATCACTACTCGGTACGGCGTGCCGCACAGCATCATCACCGACAACGGCACGAACTTTGCCAAAGGAGCACTGGCACGTTTCTGCGCGACGCAGGGCATCCGACTGGACTTAGCGTCCGTTGCCCACCCGCAGTCAAACGGCCAGGTCGAGCGAGCAAATGGACTCATCCTCTCCGGCATCAAGCCCCGACTGGTTGTACCACTGGAGCGTTCAGCCGGCTGCTGGCTCGAGGAGCTGCCGACTGTCCTCTGGAGTCTGCGCACTACACCCAACAAGTCAACCGGCTTCACTCCGTTCTTCCTTGTATATGGTGCCGAGGCTGTCATCCCAACCGACATCGAGTTCGACTCGCCTCGGGTCACCATGTACACGGAGGCGGAGGCCAAGGAAGCAAGAGAAGACGGCGTCGACCTACTAGAAGAAGGCCGGCTGTTAGCACTCAGCCGGTCCGCCATCTACCAGCAAGGGCTGCGCCGCTACCACAACCGCAAGGTCAAGCCAAGATCCTTCCAAGAGGGCGACCTTGTGCTTCCGGCTGATCCAGCGAACAGCCGGCCAGCACAAGCTCTCGGCCCCTTGGGAAGGCCCCTTCGTCATCAGCAAGGCACTAGGCAACGACTCCTACTACTTGATCGACGCGCAAAAACCAAGAGCACGCAAGAGAGACGACTCCGGCAAGGAGTCGGAGCGACCATGGAACGCGAACCTCCTGAGAAGATTTTACAGTTGAAAGCAGTATGTATCATGCTACCCTTTTGTATTAAGTACGAACCAACAGGCCCCCCGAACAGTACTCGGGGACTGCCTTTATTTATCTATGAATGACGAGTGTCATATCCATGAATGTATTATTACATTTGATTTCTTGTCTGGCACCGGGTTCGACTAGTCGGCCCGGGGACTGGCCGCCTTGAGCTATATTAAAAGTTCTACCTGAAGTCAGACAAGTAGTGTGCCGGCTCCCGAGTCCTCTCTTGTTGAAAGTCGCAGCTCGAAGAACCGACTGTCCGACTAGCAAGAGACAAGGCAGAAAGGATGCCCACACGAAAAACGGCTAAGGACTAACGAACTTATATAGCAAAAAGACGGCCTCCAACCACGCCTGCCGGCTGTCAGAACAGCCGGCTGGCCGGCTTCCTAAACACTTAGCTCTAATCCAACAAAGCTAGAGTACTTGCCCTCCCAATTGGCCAAGCACTCTCCAGCAACAGATTGCAGAGCAACTGTCTGACTGGGGAGGCGGCAACCAAGGGAGGGCGGCAAAGGAAACAGCAGAAGGATGAAAAGCAAAGAACGAGGAAAAGCCAAATGCATGCATAAGTTATATATACATATAAAGCCCCCAACAGGCCGGCAATCGACATAGTTCGAATACACCCCCAGTGGGTGGAATTGTGCAGACTTAACAGAATATTGTTCCAAAAGTGACAAGACAGGAAAACAAAAGATAGCAGACTAGACTAAGGCGCGGTGCGGGAGCCAGGCTGGTCGGTGGAGATGGCGTCGCCGGCTGAAGGAGTGGCCGGCTAGCGGGTCTCGGCTTGGTCACCACCAGTGGCAGGCGACGCACCCGCGCGTGACGTGGTGCTGGAGGCGCGGTCAGGCTGAGGCTGGTCGGCCGCTCCACCATCCGGCTCGGCGTCTTCACCCTCCTCCTCCTCCTCGCCCTCGTCGCTGGAGTCGATCTCCTCCGCCGAGTCTTCACCGTCTGCCGGGTTCAGCCCGAACCACTCCTCCGGCTGGGCGACACCGTTGTCATCTACCTCAGGGGCGAAGACGCTGGTGTCGGTGTAGTCGGCGATCGCCGAAGCCCGCCGGATGATAGCCGGCCGCGCCGGCTCCAGCTCCGTGTCGGCTTGCTGCCGCCAGGTAGCCAGCTGATCCAGGCTCAGGCCGGGGTACCAGGCCTTGACGAACTCCAGCGCCCGCCTGGCGCCGGACCGAGCTGCCGAGGCCTTCCAGGCTTCGAAGCGACCGACCGCCACCTCCAGCCAGTCGGCAGTCCGACTGGGGGTGCGGGGAACCACTTCGCCGGGCCAGAGGGCGGCCAATACTTGCGCCCCGGCACGCTGAAGCCGGCGGAGCAGTCGGTGAGCCGGCTGGAGACGGGCCTGGATCGCCAAGAGCTGCTCCTCCAGCGAACGGCCAGCGGTTGGTGCAATCTCGAAGCCAGCCTGCCTTCGCGCTTGGCGGCGGGCCTCGATGATCTGGTTGGCGGCGGTAGAGTAGCCAGGGAAGTACTCTGTGCAAGAAAGAAAGAGAAAGAAGAGAAAACACCAAGTCAGAACACGAGCCAAAAGTGGCAGACGGCAAGAAAGGACGAAGAAGTAGGCGGCTTACCGTCAACCAGATCTTCGATCTGACCATAGCCAGTGATCAGAGTCTGCCTTGCTTCAGCCCAGCCAGCCGCTTCTGTCTCGTACTCGGCCTGGAGGGCGGCTTCGCGGTCCTGCACCGCCTTCAGAGCCGCCTTGTGGCCCTCCTCCTGGTCGGCCAACTTCTTGGCCAGGCGGTCGCGTTCCTGCACCAAGGCGGCGAGCTCGGCCTCCTTGGCACGAAGGGCAGTCTGAGACTCTCCCAGCTGTGCCCTCAGACCGGCGTTGGCCGCTGCAGAGACGGCAGAAAAAGAAGAAACAATAAGAGGAAGTCATCAAGGAAGATCCGACCCGACTGCTCAGCAGTCGGCCCGAATCTCGGGGACTACACCCAGTGGGTGCGCTGACGCGCCCCCACGTGAGATAAAGAACAAAGCACTTACCCCGGCTCTCAGTTAGGTCGGCGGTCTTCTGGGTCAGCTCCCGAGCCTGGGAGTTGAAGGCGGCCGCACGAAGATTGTGGTAGTCCTACAAGATAGGCAGAAGATCGAAGTAAGAACAAGAATAGCAAAGCCAAATCCACTAAGAAGTCCAAGCCGCCTGCTTAGCAGCCGACTCGAAACTCGGGGACTACACCCAGTGGGTGCGCTGACTCGCCCCCACGGAAGAAACCAAGATCAAGAAGAAGCAAGATAAGAAGCCTAACCCGGATGGCCGCCCGCGTCGCAAGGAACTCGTTGGTGTATTGCCTCAGCGCCGTAGCCTGGGCTTGGAGCCGGGTCCGGACGTCCTGCGCGGCCACGTCCATCACGGCCGTCCCTCCGCCCAGCGTCCACCCTGAGGTGGCGCTGGCCACCTCCACATCCTGGGCCGACGAGCTAGAGCCCATGACCGGCTGCGGCTCCGACGCCGCCTTCTGTGGCTCTGACGCAGCCTTCCCCGCGCGCCGGCTCGGCGGCATCCGGACCGCCAGCTCGGTCCTCGCGGTCGGCTCGCCCCCCGCCGACTGCGCAGGCGGCAGATCAGGCCGGCCGCCTTGAGCCATCCCAGTCGGCGGAGTCAGCACCGGCGCCCTCTCCAGGATGACGACGTCGCCATCCCTCTCCAGCCCCGGCTGGTCGCCGTCGGCCTCTTCTGGCGGGGGCTCCGGGGCCCCGGGCGCTGCGACGTGCAGTGGGGTGACCAACAAGGCCCCCTCCGCCATCGCCGCAGCTGCAGCCTCCGCTTGGGCCTTGGCTGTGGCGTCGGCACGCGCCTTCGCCGCCTCCTCCTCCTGCGCCGCCTGGGCGGCGGCCGCCTTCCGCGCCTCTGCCTCCCGCGCCTCCCGCTCCTCCCGCACCTCCCACGCGTTCCGCTCCGTCGCCACCTGGAGGTCGGCACGGGGGTCCACGCGGCGAGTGGTGCTCCCAGATCCC
This sequence comes from Triticum aestivum, assembly GCF_018294505.1. NCBI lineage: Eukaryota > Viridiplantae > Streptophyta > Magnoliopsida > Poales > Poaceae > Triticum > Triticum aestivum. Next base: position 252,260,605 of record NC_057808.1, on the reverse strand, counting down.
CTCGGGGCTTCTTCGTCCGACTGCCGAACAAACCCTATGCGGCGCGACGCTTTTGCCCGCCGCCCCAAGCAGGCGGTGCAGCGGAGGAACCCGCGCCGCGGCCAGATGCCGGCTGACGGCGCGGGACGACTTCGGCCTCGTCGTCGTCCGGCCAGTCGTCGAAGGTGACTCCATGCCCGAAGCAGCCTGCTTCGCCGCCGGCTTGGCCACCACCCGGCTCGGTGTTGTCGTCCATAGCGGCCGCCCCCAAGTCAGGGTCCTCCAGATCATGCTCCGTCCGGTCGGGGGCGAATCGGCGCTCCGCGCCCGAGCCGCCTGCAGGCCGAAGAAGAGGGCTCTGTCGAAAACAAGCCGACTAGTCAGAGTCGGCCGAAAGGAACTCGGCAACAAAACTGAGAAAGAGAAAGAGACAAGGAGAACATACCGTGGGCGGCGGATTGGTTCGGCTATATGGCTCCTTGCCGAACTGCCACTCTTCGGAGAGTTTGCAGTTCGCGAGGTAGTTCACCATATAGGTCACCTCCTCGTGCGGCATGTCCTTGGTACACATCCGGCTCGGATCGAGCTGGCCGCTCATCTGACAGATCAGATGAGGGCGGCTCTGGAGCGGGAGTACCCGGCGCGTGACGAAGGCGGCCAGCAGGTCGGGCCCCGACAAGCCCTCCGACTGGGTCATCGCTCGCACTCGGGCGATGGCTGCGGATCCAGCCGGCGTCAGCGTCACGGCCCGGTAGGACCACTGGGGCCGCCTGGCCGCCGGTGGGCCGGCTACGTAAGCCGGCAGGTTGACGTAGTCGCCTTGCGGGGCGACGTTCCTGACGTAGAAGTACGACTTTTGCCATAACTTCACCGACTGGATCAGCGTGATGACGGGGAAGGGGTTGTCGGTAGCCACCCTCCGCATCACGATGAAGGCGCCAGTCTGAGCCGGCACGCCCTGCATGCGCGTGCCTAGCTTAGACTGGAAGAACTCCTCCCAGAGCTCGAGGGTAGGGAGGACGCCGAAGTAGCCTTCGCACAGGGTGACGAAGGCAGACAGCAACACCACCACGTTCGGGGTGAGGTGGTGCGGCTGGAGCTGGTAGAACTCGAGCCAAGAGCGGAAGAAGGCGCTCACGGGCAGGCCGATGCTGCGCAAGAAATGCGAGCGGAAGACCACCCGCTCGCCCTCCCACGGCTCCGGCGTAAGCTCCTTCGCCGGCGCGAGACGGGCCTCCACTTTGTCCGCGCCGGGCAGCCGCCGCGTCTTGCGGAGGAATTCGACGTGATCCTCGTGGACGTTGGAGCCGTCCCAATCCCCGCCATACTGCTCCGTGGCGGGAGGCATGGCGAAAACAAGCGCGGCAGCGGAAGAACAAGTAATGGAAGAGCGCGGCGGCGAGGCGCTGTTGCAAGAAACGGCAGGAGGAAGAAGATGGTGGAAAGTGTCGGAGCGTGCGAGAGCCTGCCGCTCTCCCCCTCCCCCTACTTATAGCTTCGAAAAGTGAAGCCGGGGAGGCCGGACGTGGGGCGAGACGTGGGATTAACTGCATCCACTCCCCCACGCCTCGCGATTATTGCGCCCTAAAGGCGTGCCGAAACTGCCGCAGGGAGACGTGCAGGCGGTTTTGGGCTGCAGAGAATCCACGCCTGGGCCCAGACGTGGGCGTGGTGGGCCCCCGCCCTGCGGCGGCGTCCCGTCACGCGCGTGGGCTGGCAGGCTTTTTAGCCTAGAGAGGCCACGTGGTTCGCAGGCGGCAAGTGGCCGGCCCGCGGCCCAGTGCACGCGCTGGTGAGCTCTCGCCCTCCGACTCCAGAATTTTTGGCCAAGACGGCGCGCCTAACCAAGGCCGGCTCCCAGCTGCCGGCTTGTCAAGATAGGAAGCTGACCGAGCTTCTCGATTCCTACCCAACCTCGAAGCCCAATCAGCTTCGGGGACTACTGTCGGAGTAAATGGCCACGGGTAGCCTAACCGACTGCCCCTGGCTCTTCCAAAAAATTATCAGGCCTTTGGGCCTTCAAGCATTTCAAGCATTGCGCCGCCTTCCCCGGTCGGCTATTTCTAAAGCCGACTCCCAGAAGGTGACCCAGCCTCAGCAACCTCCCCCCAAGATAACCACGGGATGGCCGACTCCGGGAAGCCGGCCATAGAGGATGCCGACTCCCCAGAGCCGGCCATGAAGAACGCCGACTCCAAGAAGCCGGCCAAGACCGCACCCACCAAAACTACACCCACATAACGGTGACAAGACGGGGTGTGGCCACAGTGCGGCCCACTACCCCCGAAGCCCGAGGCAGGCATGGCCACAGGACGCCGTACAGGACAGCCATCTCCCTTCCGGCTCGACACTTTAGCCATGCTGGCCTCAACGTCATCCACGTCAGACGCTAGTACGGCCCACGAGCGGCGGGCCCCTTTAGCTAGAGAGAGGCGCGAAGGCGGCCCGGCCTCCCCCAGTCGGCCGAGGGCGTAGCCGGCCCCCAGAAGCCGGCTACCCCCTCCCTCAAAGCATGTGCCACATTAAGGAGACAAGACGAGGTAAGGCTATAGTGAGAGCCCTCGAGGCGGCACAATGTAGCCACGCTTACCTCGACGGAGCCCTCGTCATCAGGGGCGAGGCTACAGTAAGCAGCCGCCGACAAGACCCTAGGCGGTGGGGCCGGCCTGTCGACCAAGAGGCCGGCAGCCGGCGGGACCTACCAGTCGGCGGGCCCCAACTGCCGGTGGAGAAGCCGGCGAGCGTAGACACTGACGGCTGGGATCAGCGCCCAGCCGGATTACAATTGTACCCCCGGGGGGTAGGCCTATATAAACCCCCCGGGACACCCATGAAAAGGGTTGGCTTCTTAGCATTACACACACACCATAGAAAGAGGGAAGCAAGAGCTAGCCTTGTTCTTCTTCTCCCTAAAACCCGACAGCTCTAGGAGCATTTGTAGCTACTCTTTCTGATCTAGTGATCATGCGGAGACCCCGCAGAGCAGGACTAGGGGTGTTATCTCCTCGGAGAGCCCCGAACCTGGGTAAGATTCGCCGGCGTGCATGTCTTCGCCTCATCCCGTTTCCAGGCACCGGCGATGTCTTATTGGCACCCACTATGATAAGTCACCCGTTGGTATATGTCGCACCAACCACCCGACAATTCCTGTCCACCTTATTGACACTGATCATCAACAGGATGACACCGGAGCAAGTAACCCGGTGATTGAAGAGGTAATGACACTTTCCTCCGACTCGGAGCCCTTGCCAAGGCTGAAAGTCCGAAGAGTAACCCGGAAAGTAAGATTTTCACATCCTTTAGCTTATGAAGATCCTCAATTTCTTTTGAAGCAACAGATTCATGAGAGCCGGCGGCACACCCGGACCAACAAGGATGCTGACCTTTCCTCCGGTTTACCTGAGGCGTCAAGGAAGCCGGACCGAGGTTATCTCCAACTTGTATCCTTTTCATCCTTTGGCGGGTGTTATACGTCAACCGCTCAATTCTTCTGATTCGAATTATCAGGAAACCTCACCCTCCTCTGGCGACTCTATGCAATCGAACCTGCCGGCTTTCAAGACCGTACCCGGGTAATGATGATCATCTCTGTTGTGCTTATCTTTACTCATACTTTTGTACTAACCTTGTGTCCTTTCAGTGCTCAAGCAAAGCTCAGTAAAAGAGCAAAGAAGAATAAGCCGGTCGAAGAGCCGGTCTTGCCTGAGCCGGAGGTTTCAGCTCAAGAGCCGCCAGTTGCCTCTGCTCCTGAAGCCACCACTCCAACTGATGAGCCAGCCATAGAGACTTCCACCAACCCGGATATCTCCAGCCCGGCTCAGCCGGCCGATGACCCGGACGTGGTAATCACCCGGACGGAGTTTGTCGAGCCGGGGAGACCCACTGCGCTGGCTAAGTGCTCTGCGAAGGAAGAATTGCTAGAGCGCCACCGGGCCAAGCTGGACATCACCAACTACGCCAATCTGAGCATTGGAGAAATCGTCTCCGGCTATGTCAATCAAGTGCACAGCAGCCGGGACTTAGAGATTGATATGGTGAAACAGATACAGCAGAAGTCTGAGGTACCACTCTATTGCTTACTGCATAATCATCTTTACCATACTAGCCCCCAAGTCTACGACTTATGATAGAATATGTTGTAGACTTAATTTCCGACTTACTTCCATGAACCGGTAATTTGTAGATAGAAACTTTCGGCATGCATTAGCCCCCAAGTGCCAAGTGTCTTTGCTTGGAAAGTGCTTGGGACTTTAAAATCGCATAATAATTGTTCATGCTATAACCCGGAAATTGTGCAGGCTGCTTGCAAAAAATTTGAAGTTGATATCTCTGAGCTGAAGAACCGCCTGAAGTCTCAGGAAACTGAGACCCGGAAGGCCAACCCCAAATTTGAATCCAGCATTGCTGCTCAAGAGAAGCTGAAGAAGAAGTTTGAAGCTGAGAGGAAAACTTGTGCCGAAGAAAAGGCTGCTCTTGTAAGCCGGGCCGAACAGGCAGAGAAGGCTCTGACGAAGAGAACCGCCGAACTCTCCGGCTTAAAACGCCATGTGTCACAAATGGTCGCCGCAATCTTCGGTAAGTCCTTCTGCAGGCTTTAAACAAGTTTATAGCCTTTATGTCTCATAACTCCCATCATTGAGAACGGCTTATCTTACTTTGTTAAACAGGTCCCAGAAGCGCCAACCTCAATCAGAATGTGCTGACCAAGCTGAAGGCCGTGTACACCCTGGTGGAGCAACTCTACACCGGGTCACAGCGCGCTTTGGCCGTGGTGGCCCTATCCAATGAGGTTCCGACTCACCTGGCGGAAGTACTTCGCCGGCTGGCCGTTCTTCCTCAGCGTGTCCAAGAGCTGCGACGGGCTTCTGCAAGAGCCGGAGCCATAGCTGCTCTGAGCCGGGCCAAGGCTTTCCTTCCAGAGCTAGACCCGGCGGACATTGCACTTGGTTACCCCAGCTTGAAGGAAGACGGCACCCCTTTCGACCAAAAGGACTTTGCTGCCTGTGTGAAGATCGTACGCCCGGTGGCCACCCTGATTGGGAATGACACTGATCTGACCAAGTACCAGCCGGGCTACGATGTAGAGAATCAGAGGATCCCCACTCCGCGTTATGAAGCCATCAGCTTAGTCCCGCCGACTCGTAAGCACACCTTTGCCCCGGAAATTGACCCGGCCGGGTTAATTGACGAGGAAGCTCAATTTGAAGCTTTAAGCGGCATTGACTGGAAATCGTCAACCTTCCAGGTCTTGGGAACAACCGGAGGAGCGGAGAGGGATGAGCCGGAGGCTTCGACCCGGCAAGCATCTTGACTCCTTAGGCGGCTTGTTAAACAATGCTTCACCCTTTTGGACTCGGGGAGTCTTGTAATAGAATAGGACCAACATTTTAACCTTGTCGTGCCATCGTGCACGTATTGAATGCTTAATTCCATTGAAGTTGCTTCCTTATATTCTTCCGGGTCATAGTTGATCATTCATTTTCCTTAAGCTCAAATAGCTATCTTTAACTATCCTGCACGGAAAAACAAGTCACAAGTCTCTAGGCGGCTTACCGCACTGAGAACCATAGTCTCATACATATAACCCGGAATATGAATCTAAGTCACCAAAGACTGGTCCTCAATTATGTCCTGGATTTAATCGTAAGAACATACTTACAGGCCTCCAAGTACACTTCCGGTTTATATAACCCGGATAATAAGGTTGGTACCTCAACTCCGGTTTACCAGTCTTGATAATGCTGATTGTGTGTGACTAGCACTTGTGAATCAAAGTTAAGCCGGCAGACTAAGAACCGCCGTGTACACTGTTGATACAACCAGAAGAACTTGTTGTAAATCAGGAAATCAAAACTTAGGGGCTTCCGGTTCGAATACGACCAGAAACCCATCCCAAAGGGGTTAAGCTAAGATTCGAGTGCGATCATATAGCTCCCAGTGGGTTTGGCGATGCCGATCAAGAGGGTACCGACAGCTATGTTCTCTTTGGTTCGAATACGACCCATGTTTGAACAGGAAGCCCCCAAATGACCTTAAGAGTTGTTTAACAACGCTGATTCGAATACGATCCACGTCGGTTCCCAAAGGGGGTCGAGCTATGATTCAGATATGATCAAAGAAAACTCCCCAATGAGCTCGGCACTTTGCCAATCAAATGGGTATCGACAGCTATGTTCTCTTTGGTTCGAATACGACCTATGTTTGAACAGGAAGCCCCCAAGTGATTATATTGCGTACGGCTAGATTCGAATACGATCCTAAGCCGGATCCACCTCTAAGTTACCATGTGATCTTGTAATGGAAACAACACATTTACCTTTGGAGGAGAAAAAAGGACAGAGGACCTGCTTTATTGCTTATAGAAATATGTACATAATGAGAGCCGGTGCCTCAAGTGTAATAAGGCCAAAGCTGAGCTATGTTCCACGGCCGACGGGTCTCTTCCTCCGACTTTCGTGAATCTTTATGCTCGCGAACGTCAATAAGGTAGTATGACCCGTTGTGCAAGTTCTTGCTGACCACAAAGGGTCCTTCCCAAGGCGGGGATAGTTTGTGCGCATCGGTTTGATCTTGGATGAGCCGGAGCACCAGATCACCTTCCTGGAAGACCCGGGATTTAACCCGGCGACTGTGATAACGGCGCAGGTCTTGTTGGTAAATCGCTGAGCGAGCTGCTGCCACATCACGCTGTTCGTCCAACAAGTCAAGAGCATCTTGGCGCGCCTGTTCATTATCCGCCTCAACATAAGCCGCCACTCGAGGCGAGTCATGACGGATGTCACTGGGGAGGACTGCTTCCGCTCCATAAACCATGAAGAACGGCGTGTAACCCGTAGACCTGTTAGGAGTAGTATTGATGCTCCATAACACGGAGGGTAACTCCTCCACCCAACAACCCGGCGTCCGTTGCAAAGGGACAAAAAGCCGGGGCTTGATGCCTTTCAGAATCTCCTGATTAGCTCTCTCAGCTTGACCATTGGATTGAGGATGAGCCACTGATGAAACATCAAGTCGAATATGCTCTCGTTGGCAAAACTCCTCCATAGCACCCTTAGATAGATTGGTGCCGTTGTCAGTTATAATGCTGTGTGGAAAGCCAAAGCGAAATATCACCTTTTTCATGAACTGAACCGCCGTGGCTGCGTCACACTTGCTAACGGGCTCTGCCTCAACCCACTTTGTGAACTTGTCAACTGCCACCAAGAGGTGGGTCTTCTTGTCCTTGGACCTTTTAAAAGGCCCAACCATATCAATTCCCCAGACCGCAAATGGCCAAGTGATTGGTATCATCCGCAGCTCTTGAGCCGGCACATGAGCCCGTCGTGAGAACCTCTGGCAACCGTCACATTTACTGACCAAGTCCTCCGCATCAGCATGAGCCGTCAGCCAATAAAAACCATGACGAAAAGCCTTGGCCACAAGGGATTTTGAGCCGACATGATGGCCACAATCCCCTTCGTGAATCTCACGCAAGATTTCTTGACGTTCCTCAGGGGAGACACAGCGCTGGAACGCTCCCGTAACACTGCGGCAATGCAGCTCACCATTGATAACAACCATTGACTTAGACCGCCGGGTTATTTGTCTGGCCAAAGTTTCATCCTCAGGCAAATCTCCCCGGGTCATGTAAGCCAGATAAGGCACTGTCCAGTCCGGGATGATGTGGAGAGCCGCCACCAACTGTGCCTCCGGGTCAGGGACAGCCAAATCTTCCTCTGTAGGCAACTTAACAGAAGGGTTATGCAAGACGTCCAGGAAAGTATTAGGCGGCACCGGTTTTCGCTGAGAGCCCAGCCGGCTTAAAGCATCAGCCGCCTTGTTCTTCCTGCGATCGATGTGCTCTACTTGGTAACCCTGAAAGTGTCCAGCAATAGCATCAACTTCACGGCGATAAGCCGCCATGAGAGGGTCCTTGGAATCCCACTTGCCTGATACGTGTTGAGCCACTAAGTCTGAGTCGCCGAAGCACCTTACCCGGCTCAAGCTCATCTCCTTAGCCATCCTAAGACCATGGAGCAAGGCCTCGTACTCAGCCGCATTGTTAGTACAAGGAAACATCAACCGTAGCACATAATGGAACTTGTCACCTTTAGGGGAAGCCAATACAACTCCAGCCCCCGAGCCCTCCAATTGCCTGGACCCATCGAAGTGAATAGTCCAGTATGTGTTATCCGACTTTTCTTCGGGCACTTGTAGCTCAGTCCAATCGTTAATGAAATCCACCAAGGCTTGAGATTTAACAGCAGTGCATGGTACGTATTTCAGACCATGAGGTCCGAGCTCTATAGCCCACTTAGCCACTCTCCCTGTGGCCTCTCTGTTTTGAATGATATCTCCAAGGGGGGCAGAACTGACCATAGTGATAGGGTGACCCTGGAAATAATGCTTAAGCTTTCGGCTTGCCATGAACACACCATAAACAAGCTTCTGCCAATGTGGATACCGCTGTTTGGACTCGATGAGCACTTCACTGACGTAATAAACCGGTCGCTGAACCGGATGCTCCTTACCCTCTTCCTTGCGCTCCACCACCACAGCCACACCGACGGCCCGTGTGTTAGCAGCTACATACAGCAATAAAGGCTCCTTGTCAACCGGAGCAGCAAGGACTGGGGGCTCTGCCAGCTGTCTCTTCAAATCCTCAAAAGCAGTATTAGCAGCATCATTCCAAACAAAGTCATCAGTTTTCTTCATCAACTGGTACAATGGCATGGCCTTCTCACCCAAACGGCTTATAAACCGGCTTAAAGCAGCAATACGACCCGCCAGGCGCTGGACGTCGTTTATACACGCCGGCTTAGCCAGAGAGGTGATTGCCTTGATCTTCTCCGGGTTAGCTTCAATGCCTCTGTTAGAAACCAAGAAACCCAAGAGCTTGCCTGCAGGAACACCAAAAACACACTTGGCCGGGTTAAGCATCATCTTGTAGACCCGGAGATTATCAAAGGTTTCCCTCAGATCATCTATCAGGGTTTCCTTCTCCCTGGACTTAACCACAATATCATCAACATAGGCATGAACATTGCGCCCAATCTGGTTATGAAGACAATTCTGCACGCAACGCTGATAAGTTGCCTGTGCACTCTTGAGTCCAAAGGGCATAGACACATAGCAGAAGGCTCCAAAGGGAGTGATGAACGCCGTCCTCTCCTGGTCCTTAACGGCCATTTTAATCTAATGGTATCCAGAATAAGCATCCAAGAAACTTAGGCGCTCGCAACCCGCCGTAGCATTAATGATTTGATCAATACGGGGAAGAGCAAAAGGATCAGCCGGACATGCCTTGTTTAAGTCCGTGTAGTCCACACACATCCGCCAGGTGCCATTCTTCTTGAGCACGAGCACCGGGTTAGCTAACCACTCTGGGTGAAAGACTTCAACAATAAACCCGGCCACCAAGAGCCGGGCTACCTCTTCTCCAATGGCTTTCCGCCTCTCTTCATTAAACTGCCGAAGGAATTGCCTGACCGGCTTAAATTTCGGATCAACATTGAGAGTGTGCTCAGCGAGTTCTCTAGGTACACCTAGCATGTCAGAAGGCTTCCATGCAAAAATGTCCCTATTCTCACGGATGAACTCGATGAGCGCGCTTTCCTATTTTGGATCCAGATTGGCACTGATGCTAAACTGCTGAGATGAATCACCTGGAACAAAGTCAACAAGTTTAGTCTCATCAGCCGACTTAAATTTCATTGCCGGCTCATGCTCCGTGGTTGGCTTTTTCAGAGAGGTCATATCTGTTGGGTCAACATTGTCCTTGTAAAACTTCAACTCCTCTGTTGCACAAATAGATTCTGCATAAGCCGCATCACCTTCCTCACACTCCAAGGCCACCTTCCGGCTGGCACCATGATGGTCCCATTGTGACCTGGCATATTAAAATGCAAATACACGTAACACGGCCGTGCCATGAACTTGGCATAAGCCGGCCGCCCAAATATGGCATGATACGGACTTCTTATCTTAACCACCTCAAAGGTCAATTTTTCCACCCTGTAGTTGTACTCGTCCCCAAAGTCCACTTCCAACTCGATCTTACCAACTGGATAAGCCGACTTACCAGGCACCACACCATGGAAAATAGTATTGGACTGGCTGAGGTTCTTATCAATCAACCCCATACGACGGAAGGTCTCATAATAGAGGATGTTGATGCTGCTGCCTCCATCCATGAACACCTTAGTGAACTTATATCCTCCCACCTGAGGGGCCACCACCAGGGCCAAATGACCCGGATTATCAACCCGGGGAGGGTGATCCTCCCTACTCCACACGATAGGCTGCTCAGACCATCTTAAATAGCGTGGAACCGCCGGCTCAACAGCATTCACAGCCCTCTTATGAAGCTTCTGATCTCGCTTACACAGACTGGTGGTAAATACGTGATACTGTCCACCGTTGAGCTGCTTTGGATTGGTCTGATAACCCCCTGCTGCTGTTGATGACCCTGGCCAGACTGCTGATTGAAGCCCCCTTGACCGTTCTGAGGATTAGAATTTGAGCCGCCGCCCGGGCCATGAAAACCGCCAACACCTGAGCCGGCGCCCGGGCCATTGTTGCCATTAAAGGCATTGGAATTCTTAAAGGCCTTCATGATTGCGCAATCCTTCCATAGATGAGTAGCTAGCTTTTCCCTAGAGCCATGCCTTGGACAAGGCTCATTCAACAGTTGCTCCAGCGTCGAGCCTGACCCGCCGGCTCGGGGAGGTGGCCTCCCCTTGCGTGGCTGGTTATTACCCTGTGAGCTGGCGTTGGCCACGAACTCTAGGCTGCCGTCGGCCTTACGCTTGCCACCTCCTTGATTCCCCGGGTTATGCTGAGGACCCTTGCCATTGCCGTTCTTCTTTCCCTTCCCTGTCCTTTCATCATCTGAAGCGGGGTCCTTGGTACTATCAGAGTCGGCGTACTTGACGAGAGCCGCCATCAGCGTACCCATATCATTGCAGTCGCGCTTAAGCCGCCCGAGTTTCATTTTCAGGGGCAGGAAGCGACAATTCTGCTCCAACATTAAGACTGCAGAGCCGGCATCCATCTTATCAGATGAATGTATTATCTCTTTGACCCGGCGAACCCAATGTGTCATAGACTCACCCTCCTGCTATTTACAGTTAGTCAAATCCACAATTGACATAGACTGCCTACAGGTATCTTTGAAGTTTTGGATGAACCGGGCTTTCAACTCAGCCCAAGACCCGATGGAATTCGGTGGTAGCCCTTTCAACCAAGTGCGGGCAGTCCCATCTAGCATCATGGTGAAGTACTTGGCCATCGCTGCTTCACTGACCTCCAGCAATTCCATGGCCATCTCGTAACTCTCGATCCAGGCTCCGGGCTGTAAATCTGCCGTGTAATTAGGCACCTTCCTAGGCCCCTTGAAGTCCTTGGGTAGACGTTCATTGCGGAGAGCCGGCACTAAACAAGGGACACCTCCAGTCCTCGTAGGGATACCCACATCGACGGAAGTTGTCGGATAAGCCGGGGGTATTTGGTAAGCCATCAACTGAGGCACCTGCTCCGCCTCTTGCCGCGCTCTATCTTGGTCTGTTGCGTGAAAGGCTCCGTTATGAGCCGGGCCATGGCCAGGGGGCGGGTCATGGCGTCGGACATTACTTGAGCCGGTCGCTGAGACCATGTGTCTGCTATAACTCGGGCTCCGGCCTGGACGAGGGGTTGAGTGGATCCTGTCCCGGCTGTAGGAGTACGCCTCTTGCTGCGCCAGTGCTGTCTGAAGGAGCTCTCTGACCCGGCGGGTTTCAACAGCCGTTGGAGAGTCGCCATCAATTAGGAGAGCCGCCAGCCGTGCTGCCGCGGCGACCATGTTTTCCAGCGGGTTAGCGTAATGACCCGGTGGTATTGGCACATACTGAGGCGGGGCAGGGTTCACCCGGGGAGGCCCCATCACTTGTGGCTGAACAGGGGTCCCAGACCCGGGCACTATGATCCCTGGCGGGTTACTAGACCCTGCACCTGGCGTGTTGAAGAGGTTTCGAGGATCGTAGACCGGAGGGAGTCGAGATTGGGCCTTTTGGTGCGTCCTTCTCATGACCTCATTGGACGCGTTCTGATCCATCGTGAGCCGGAAGGACTGCGCCTGAATCAACTGAGTCTGGGTGTCGAGAGCCGCCCTCTCCGCAGCCATCCTGATCCCTTCCGCCGCCAGATCCTCCTTGGCTTTCACTAGATCGAACTTTAACTGCGCCACCTCCGCGTCATGCTGAGCTTGATCTGCCGGGTCAACCGTGGCGGTCAACAGGGCCGTCATCTTGTCCGTGAGATCCATCAGCACCTGAGCCGGCGAAGGTACCGGATTTCCTGACCCCGCGGCAGGGTTCTGAATAGGCTGTGCACCGGCCATGAAGATTCCAACCCGGCTCGGCGGCTCAAAAGGGTCTGGAATACTGTCACCATCGGAACAACCCCTGAGCCTGCCATCTTGAATTTGATACAACGAGTTTGACTCATCTGTGGACGACTCGCCGTCAGAGCCGGTGGCCGTCTCATCACCCGATCCAGATCCAACAGAGAGCCCTCCATGGACACATCCCACAAAAGCATGCTTCAAGGCAGGCAGGGCCCGGGCGGGTCGTGCACGCTGAGCCGTCTCGATGAGATCGGCGCAGAGACCCGGCTCAAGGCCCGACTCACCAATCTTGCCAATGAAGACATGAATTCTGCCGAAGGGGACCCGGTACACGTACTCAATTGAGCCAGCGTCGGGGCCCCAGTTTGCATCGTCAATGTAGAGCTTGCCGCGACGACTCTTGGTCATCCGGCCCACAGCGTATCCCTTGAGCCCTTCGAAGCTGCCCTTCAAGAACTCAAATCCACCGTGCGCTGGCCCCACGGTGGGCGCCAACTGTCGTGGAATTGTCACGGCAGATGTCCTCGAGCTAGGACTTAGTCGTGGAGCCATCGCAGCTAGGAAGCTTGAAGGGGTTAAACGGGACAAGGAACACGAGGGTTATACTGGTTCGGCCCCTTACGGTGAAGGTAAAAGCCTACGTCCAGTTGAGGTGGTATTGATTAGGGTTTCGATGACCAGGGAGCTTAATTGCTATGCCTGTCTCTCGATGAGATTTTCCTTGTCCTTAAACCGCCGCCGGGTCGTCCCTTTATATAGAGAGGTTGACGCCCAGCAGCTCTCAGAGTCCCGCCCGGCTCATAAGAGTGTCCGGCTCGGACTTTCAACTATTCTTGCCTTACACTACAAGTTCTACCATAATAGCGGTTGTAACTACGGGCCTTAAGCCACGTCCGGGTCTTAAGCCCATCTTTGGCCCGCCGTCTTCAAGCTTGGCGCCGGGCTTGAGGCGATGACCATTATGAGTAACCCGGCCCCTCCGGGCAGGTGACACTAAGGCTTATATCCTCAACAGCGTCCGTGCCCGAGTCCGGCGCCTCCTCGCCGCCCTCTCCCTCCGGCCGACGCCCTCTCCCTCGTCCCTCACCGGCCGAAGCTCCGGCGAGCTTGCGAGCTCCGGCGAGCTCGAACTCCACCAGAGCCCGATCCAGATCTGTACAGTATCCCGAAGGTTGACTTTTCCCGTACCCCGATTTTTCTCCAAGTCTTACATTTTTATGATATATGCCCATGTTCATTGCGTCATAACTCTCTGCATATAGATCCGTTTCATGCGTGTAATATATCGAAATGTTTGCCTCATGATGCTCTACATTTTGTTCAATTGCACTATGTTCATTAGTGTCCATCTTGGTGCCCAAATCTCTGGTGCAAGAGTGCTAGTTGCTGTCATCTGCTGTTACTTATCAGAACTTGTGGATTTGTTATTTTTGTTGCATTTAATCTGTGCATCTTATGAGCATGAGCTCTACATGTGTTTTGTTGTATGCCATACCATATTTACAGAGGTGTATGTCATGTATTTTTGTGATCTCTGTGGTGACTAGCACAAGCATGCAAACTAGGCCCCGTAATGTTTCTGATTTCAGGGACTTGGTATTTTCTCTAAGTCTTTGTCTGCTGTTATTTTGTTACCATGTAAACTTGATGCTACAGAGAGATCCGTGCATATTTTGGAGATGTTCAGTAAGGATGTTTTGTAGATATTATTGTAATTGATCCAATCCTGCCCTTGTTTGCAATTATGGAGTGCCATACCATGACACAATCTTGCTCTACGTTTGCTATAAAATATTTCTGGAAGATTGTTTACGTGTTATTCAATTTTGCCAAGCTTGTTGTAGTTGTTTCATACATGCTATGTACTTGATCTTGCCATAGATATCTTCATAAACATGCCTTCTTGATCTAGGTATGCTTATTTGGTCATGCATTGCCTTGTGGTGAGTGCATCAAGCTCACCAAGATGCCTTCACATTATTGTTTCTGCCATGCTCTGTTTTCTGCTAAGTCTGAAACCTGTTAACGAAAGTTGCTATGTTTACATGGTTGCCATCATATCTTCTGGTCCTTTTTGGCTTATGGTCAGTAAGGGATTTTTGTCATATGCATTTAGTAGAATACTGCCATGCCTTGTTTTGCCATGTTAAGTTCCTGTAGCATGTCGTTTGCTTGCTCTGAACATTGCTACCTGATGCAGTTTCAGTCATGTCCAGTAATTTTCACTAAGTCTGTGAACCTGTTATCTTTTGCACTTTTGCTATGCTGGTTTGAACCTCTTACGTTGTGATCTAGCCGTATCTCAGTGTTCATCTTTTGTCAAGCATCTCCTGTAGATTGCTGCCATATGCTTTGTTGCTATGTTGGAGTGCTGTAGCATTGTTACTTGTTGCATTTTAAGTGCTATGATGCTGTTAATCACAGATTCGTGTCATTCGAGTTTTGCTTGCCATTTGCAAACCGTGCATCCGTTTCCGGTGATCTTTATATCGATTTCGACCGAAATCATCTCATCTTTCCATTGGAATGCTTGGTTTGCCAAGTTACTGCCTTGTTCATCATTTTTCTTCCGGAGCACGCATATGCATCGCATATCATATCTTGCATATCGTTCATGTATTGCATCATGTTGGTTGTGCATTTCCCGTGATTGATTGTGGTTCCGTTGCTTGTGTTCTTGTTTTGCGTAGAGCCAGGAGACGAGTTCGTGAACGAGGAACCTGTTGAGTACGCTTACGAGGATCAAGCTTTCGACAACTCTGTGAACCTTGCAGGCAAGATGACCACCCCTCGAAATCACTTCTATCTTTCCTTTGCTAGTTCTTCGCTCTTTTGCCATGCTGCGCTACCTACCATTTGCTATATCATGCCTCCCATATTGCCATGTCAAGCCTCTAACCATCCTTTCCTAGCAAACCGTTGTTTGGCTAAGTTACCGCTTTTGCTCAGCCCTTCTTATAGCGTTGCTAGTTGCAGGTGAAGTTGAAGTTTGTTCCATGTCGGAACATGGATATGTTGGGATATCACAATATCTCTTATTATATTAATGCATCTATATATATGGTAAAGGGTGGAAGGCTCGGCCTTATGCCTGGTGTTTTGTTCCACTCTTGCCGCCCTAGTTTCCGTCATACCGGTATTATGTTCCTTGAGTTTGCGTTCCTTACGCGGTTGGGTGATTTATGGGACCCCCTTGACAGTTCGCCTTGAATAAAACTCCTCCAGCAAGGCCCAACCTTGGTTTTACCATTTGACCACCTACCACCTACACTTCCCTTGGGTTTTCGCGAGCCCGAGGGTCATCTTATTTTAGACCCCCACGGGCCAGTGCTCCTTCGAGTGTTGGTTCGAACCGAGCTGCCTGCGGGGCCACCTTGGGGAAACTTGAGGACTGGTTTTACTCGTAGCTAGTCTCATCCGGTGTTGCCCTGAGAACGAGATATGTGCAGCTCCTATCGGGATTTGTCAGCACATCGGGCGGCTTTGCTGGTCTTGTTTTACCATTGTCGAAATGTCTTGTAAACCGGGATTCCGAGACTGATCGGGTCTTTCCGGGAGGAGGTTTATCCTTCGTTGACCGTGAGAGCTTATAATGGGCTAAGTTGGGACACCCCGGCAGGGTATTATCTTTCGAAAGCCGTGCCCGCGGTTATGAGGCAGATGGGAATTTGTTAATGTCCGGTTGTAGAGAACTTGTCACTTGACCCAGTTAAAATACATCAACTGTGTGTGTAGCCGCGATGGTCTCTTGTCGGCGGAGTCCGGGGAGTGAACACGGTTTGAGTTATGTATGACGTAAGTAGGAGTTCAGGATCACTTTTTGGTCATTACTAGTTGACGACCGTTCCGTTGCTTCTCTTCTCGCTCTCTTTTGCGTATGTTAGCCACTATACATGCTTAGTGCCTGCTGCAGCTCCACCTCATTACACCATCCTTTCCTATAAGCTTAAATAGTCTTGATCTCGCGGGTGTGAGATTGCTGAGTCCTCGTGACTCACAGATTCTACCAAAACAGTTGCAGGTGCCGACGATGCCAGTGCAGAGGATGAGATCGACCTCAAGTGGGAGTTCGACGAGGAACGTGGTCGTTACTATGTGTCTTTTCCTGATGATCAGTAGTGGAGCCCAGTTGGGACGATCGGGGATCTAGCATTTGGGGTTATCTTATTTTCATTTGGATCTTGACCGTAGTCGGTCTATGTGTGTATTTTGGATGATGTATGAATTATATTTATGTATTGTGTGAAGTGGCGATTATAAGCCAACTCTCGTTATCCCATTCTTGTTCAGTACATGGGATTGTGTGAAGATGACCCTTCTTGCGACAAAACCACAATGCGGTTATGCCTCTAAGTCGTGCCTCGACACGTGGGAGATATAGCCGCATCGTGGGCGTTACAAGTTGGTAATCAGAGCCATCCCCGACTTAGGAGCCCCCTGCTTGATCAAATCGCTGGCGTTGTTGAGTCTAGAACAAAAATGTTTTGAGTCTTAGGATTATATATATCGGAGAGTAGGATTCTTTTTACTCCTCAGTCCCTTCGTCGCTCTGGTGAGGCCTCCTGACGTAGAAGTTTTGACTCTTCTCTCCTCAAATTTCACTAAAAATTTTTTAGGATCACGCGGGTATCTTAGAATCGTTCCGATGGTTTTGTGACGAGAACATTGTTCTTGGTGCCTCCTGACATTTAGGGGTTGTATCAGTGTCCCGGGGAGTTGAGCTCCGAGGTGTTGTCGTCACAATTTTATCGTTGCAGTTCTGGAATACCTGAGTTTCGCCGACATCGAAATCTCTTTTATGCAGTTGTTGGTGAGATCACCTCGACGCCACCCAGTACTGGGGCGGGAGTTCGGGAGTATTGCCATAACTCGTATAACGGATGTTTTTCGAAGGTTGAGGTACACGATTTCCGAAGGTTTCTTGGTTATGTGTTGACGGATGGATACAGCTGGATCTAGGGATTGCTAGTTTGGGTGATATATTTTGTGTCCCCTGTATCCCCAACACCAGATTGCATAACCAGAAAGTTTCGGGAGTTTATAAGTGGGAATTCAAGTAGCTCTTAGGATATCTTTCCGACAGACGCATGATATGAGATTGGGGTTCGACGTCTAGTGGTCCGCCTTTCCACGGTTGGTTTTACAGTGGTCTCGTAGTGTCTTAAAGAGTCCTTGGCTATGCCGACTCGGGGACGCTTCGTATGTCATGTGCACTGCCTTGTACATGATGGTGTTGTACGATCGAGCCCATGTGGGCCCCACCACGAAAACTTCGGACGAAATATCTATCATATGTTTGTTCCGGCCTATTCTGCAAGCCAATACTTTGTTTTGTTTTGTATTGTGGTATTCGAGTTGCTTCGAAGTCAAATGTTGATTCCATACCTTTTTCTAAGTGGCTTCTCAACTTATGGAAGTGTGATGATTTACTATGGAATTCATTCGTTCATCCTCGTTCGAATGTTTATTGTGAAGACTATATGTTGCAATTTCTATCCGTTGATTCTAGTTGTCTATTTGTCTATCAAGATGCTAACGGATGTCACCCTCTTCAGGATGGCTCCGCCAACGCGTCAGAATCCGGATCGCAATGAAGGGAGTCAGGCGAACCCTCCGCCACCACCTCCGCCTCCGGAGGCATGGCAAGCTATCATGGCAGCCACCAACGCCAATGCTCAGATGATTCTGCAACTCTTGCAAGAACGCACCCAAGGGCAAGGCAATCAAGGAATCAAGGTCAAGGCAACAATCAGCCTCACTTCGCTACCCTCAACCAGTTTCTCGCAAATCAGCCCAAGTCTTTCAGCTACTGTGCCGAGGCCACGGATGCCGATGATTGGCTCGTGGACATCAACAAGCATTTTGAATGTAGCAATGTCAGGCCTGAGGACTATGTCAAGTTCGCTTCTTTTCAGCTCAAGGACCAAGCTGCTGATTGGTATCAACAATACAAAGATTCCAGAGGAGGTCGTGTGATCACTTGGACTGACTTCTGTCGGGACTTCAAAGCGCACCACATTCCACAAAGTGTTGTTGAGAGCAAGCGTGAGGAGTTCCGCAATCTCAAGCAAGGCAACATGTCTGTGTATCAATTCAACATCCAGTTTCAGAAACTTGCTCGCTTCGCTAAACAAGACGTTCCTGATGAAAAGAGCATGATCTATCACTTCAGAGGTGGCCTTAGAGAGGATCTGCAGTTAGCTCTCGTTCTTGTTGAGCCTACTCAGTTTGATCAATTCTACAATATGGCACTGAAGCAAGAGGCTGCTCAGCTCAAGTGTGAGGCTTCTAAGAAGAGAGTCAGAGACGCAGTTCAGTCTTCTTCTTCCTCACTAGTGGCTGCTAAGCAACAGAAGTTCTGGTTGCCTCCTCCTCCTCCGTATCGTCAGCCTTACCAGCAGAAGAACAAAGGTGGCCATGGATCTTCCCAGTCTTCCAACTCTGGCTATCAGAACAAGTCTCAGAATCAAGCTCCAAAGTCCAATGCTCCTTATCATCGTCCACTCTCAGAGGTGACTTGCAACAAGTGTCAGCAGAAAGGTCACTATGCTAACAAGTGCTTCAACCAAAGGCGTCTTCCGCCTCCTCCTCCTGTCAGATCTTCCAGCAATGCAGTGGTCAAGCATAATCCAAAGTCTGCAAAGGTGAACATGATGAATGCAACTCAAGCAGAGGAATCTACTGATGTGATAATGGGTAATCTTCCAGTTAATGATATTCCTGCAAAAGTTTTATTTGATACTGGTGCATCGCATTCTTTCATGTCATACCCTTTTGCATCGAAGCACAATTTTGACACAGAGGAATTATCTAGAGCAATGCAAGTTATTTCTCCGGCTAAGCGTTTGAGCTCCAGCATGATGGTTCCGGATGTTTCCATCAAGATGGGAAACTATAAATTTCTGTCTTCCCCAATTGTTCTTGGTGACTCGGATATTGATCTAATTCTTGGGATGGACTGGCTTTCTAAGCACAAGGCTCAACTTGATTGTGCTGCCAGGAAAATTCAATTGACACACTCTTCTGAGGATGTTATCATTTATGCCGCTTGTGATGAAACCATTCGGTTATTTTCTCTCGATGAAGGGCGAATTGAATGCCATCTCTCAAATTACGGTCGTTTGTGAGTACCAAGATGTCTTTCCAGAAGAGCTTCCGGTATGCCTCCTCACCGTCCAGTTGAGTTCGTTATCGATCTTGAGCCAGGCACTAAACCCGTTTGCAAGCGTCCATACAAGCTTGGACCCAAGGAGCTGAAGGAATTGAAGAAACAGCTCGATGAACAAGAGCGTCTGGGCTTGATCAGACTGAGTTCATCTCCATGGGGTTGTGGTGTTCTTTTCGTCCAGAAGAAGGATGACACAGACCAACTTTGTGTCGACTACCGTCCATTGAACAAGAAGACAATCAAGAACAAGTATCCACTTCCCAACATCAATGAGCTATTCGAGCAACTCAAAGGTGCCAAAGTATTCTCCAAGCTTGACCTTCGTATGGGTTATCATCAGATTCGCATTCGTGAAGAAGATATTCCCAAGACAGCATTCAGAACAAGTTTTGGTTCTTATGAATATACTGTCATGTCTTTCGGCCTTGTCAATGCTCCTCCAACATTCTCTCGGATGATGAATTTCATCTTCAACCCCTATACCAATGAATTCGTCCTGGTGTATCTCGATGATATATTGGTCTTCTCCAAGAATAAGAAGGATCATGCCAAACATTTGCGATTGGTGCTCGACAAGCTCAGAGAGTATCAATTCTATGCGAAGTTTTCCAAATGTGAGTTTTGGCTTGATGAAGTTCTTTACCTTGGTCACATCATCTCTGCCAAGGGCATGTCTGTTAATCCCGAGAAGGTGTCCGCAATTGTGAATTGGGAACCTCCTCAGAATGTCAAGCAGCTCCGCAGTTTTCTTGGTCTTGCAAGCTATTGCCGAAGATTCGTTGAGAATTTCTCTAAGATTGCAAAGCCTCTTTCCAACCTCCTCCAGAAGCATGTGAAGTATGTCTGGTCTCCTGAGTGTGACGTTGCTTTCAACACTCTCAAAGAGAAACTAGTCACAACTCCTGTCTTGACTCCTCCTGACGAATCCAAGCCATTTGAAATTTTCTGTGATGCTTCTCTTCAAGGTCTCGGTGCTGTGTTAATGCAAGAGAAGAAAGTTGTGGCCTATACCTCTCGTCAGTTGAAGCCCAATGAAAAGAACTACCCCACTCACGATCTTGAGTTGGCGGCAGTTGTCCATGCATTAATAACATGGAGACATCTCTTGTTGGGAAGAAAGTGGACATATTCACCGATCACAAGAGTCTCAAGTACATCTTCACTCAGCCCAACCTCAACCTCAGGCAGACTCGATGGGTCGAAATGATTCAAGAGTACAATCCGAGTATTGAATATACTCCAGGCAAGGCCAATGTCATTGCAGATGCTTTAAGCAGGAAGGCTTATTGCAACAGCTTAATTCTCAAGCCATTCCAACCGGATCTTTGTGAAGCTTTCCGCAAGCTGAATCTCCAAGTTGTTCCTCAAGGCTTTCTTGCCAACCTCATAGTCTCTCCTACTTTGGAAGATCAAATTCATGAGGCACAACTCCTGGATACCATGGTGAAGAAGGTGAAATGTGGTATCGACAAGGGTCTTTCCAAATACAAGTGCTATCGCATTGATGACAGAGACACTTTATTCTTCGAGGACCGGATTGTGGTTCCTAAAGGTGATCTAAGGAAAGTCATAATGAACGAGGCGCACAATTCTCTTCTTTCCATTCATCCTGGAAGTACGAAGATGTACCATGACCTCAAGCAGTCGTATTGGTGGACTCGAATGAAGCGAGAAGTAGCTCAATTCGTGAATGAATGTGATGTCTGTCGAAGAGTGAAAGCAGAACAGCAACGACCAACTGGTCTCCTCCAACCTCTTGCTATCCCAGAGTGGAAGTTTGATCATATCGAAATGGACTTCGTGACTGGATTTCCAAAGTTCAAGCGTGGAAATGATGCTATCTTCGTTGTCATCGACAAGCTTTCTAAAGTGGCTCATTTCCTTCCAATCAAAGAATCTATCACAGCAGCTCAGTTGGCAGAGCTATACACCTCCAGGATTGTCTCCTTGCACGGCATTCCACAATTGAGTTCTTTAGATCGTGGAAGCATCTTCACCTCTAAGTTCTGAGACTCCTTCCAGAAGGCCATGGGCACCAACATTCATTTCAGCACAGCTTTCCATCCTCAAACTAGTGGCCAAGTCGAGCGAGTCAATCAAATTCTTGAAGATATGCTCAGGGCTTGTGTCATTTCCTTTGGCATGAAATGGGAAGATTGTCTTCCATATGCCGAATTCTCCTACAACAACAGCTTCCAAGCGAGTTCGGGCAAGGCCCCATTCGAGATTCTCTATGGCAGAAAGTGCCGTACTCCTCTCAATTGGTCAGAGACTGGTGAACGCCAACTTCTTGGCAATGACTTAATCACAGAGGCTGAAGAAATGTGTAAAGTCATCCGTGAAAATCTCAAAGCCGCGCAATCGCGCCAGAAGAGTTACTATGATAGTAAGCACCGTGATTTGGCTTTCGAGATCGGAGACCATGTCTACCTCCGCGTCTCTCCAATGAAAGGCACTCGTCGCTTCGGTATCAAAGGGAAGCTTGCCCCTAGATACGTGGGTCCTTTCAAGATCATTGGCAAAAGAGGCGACCTCGCCTATCAACTTGAGCTTCCTTCCAACTTCGCGAACGTGCACGATGTGTTCCATGTGTCACAGCTTCGCAAGTGCTTCAAGACGCCTGAGCGCACCATCAACTTCGAAGAGATTGACCTCCAAGAAGATTTGTCTTATCATGAGCACCCCGTTGCTATTCTTGAAGAAACTGAGCGCAAGACTCGCAACAAGTCAATCAAATTCCTGAAAGTGAAGTGGTCGCACCATTCCGACCGAGAAGCCACCTGGGAACGCGAGGACCACCTCCATTCTGAATATCCGGAGTTCTTTCAGTCCTAGATCTCGGGACGAGATCCTCTCATAGTGGTGGAGTGTTGTAACACCCCGGATGTAACTTTCCATATTTGTAACTCCAACTCTTGCCATTTTCGGCTATGTGTATGATATTCCCTCCGTGGTCGGGTTTTTGTCTTTCGTTTTGCATTTTGTTCTTGTCATGCATCTCATACCATGTCATCATGTGCATTGCATTTGCATACATGTTCGTCTCATGCATCCGAGCATTTTCCCCGTTGTCCGTTTTGCAATCCGGCACTCCCACCTCCTCCGGCGCACCCCTCTGGTTTTCTTTCGTGAGTGGGTGTTGAACGTTCTCAGAATGGACCGAGGCTTGTCAAGTGGCCTTGGTATACCACCGGTAGACCACTGGTCAAGTTTCGTTCCATTTGGAGGTCGTTTGGTACTCCAACGGTTAACCGGGCAACCGCAAAGTCCGTTTGTGTGTTGCAGCAAAACCCCCTCTCTAAACAGCCCAAACCCCACCAAACTCTGTTCCACGCTCTAGGTCGTTCAATCACGATCGTGTGGGCGAAAACCGCACCTCATTTGGAGTCACCTAGCTCCCTCTACCTATCTATTTGCACCCCTCCCGAAATAATCCGCAGTCCAAAACCCTAAAAATCGCCTCCGGCGCCGCCGGACGTGTCTGTACCGCGCCGGGAAGCCCGTGGCCGGCCCCTGAAGCCCGTGCGCTCCGCCCCGAGCCCGCGCCCGTCCCCTCCTGCGCCGGCGCCGCCTCCGCTCCTTCGCCGGCCTTCGCCATCTTCGCCGGTCGCCGCCTCGCGCAGCGCGCCGCCGCCGTTCGTCGCCGCCTCCTCGGCATCTGTCGGGGATATACCCCGCGGTATGACCCGGCCGGAAGTATGACCCGGCCGGACTTGGTGCTTCACCGTGACCCGCCGGAGGACTGGCGACTCACGGGTCTGGCGGCTCATGGGTCTGGCGGCTCACTGTCAGACGACTCACGAGCCTGACGACTCACGGATGACCCCGACGGCGGGTCAGATAGAAGACTAAGCCCAAGGCCCAGAAGGCCGGCTCATGTTATGGTGGGCCGGCTTAAAAGGAAAGGGATGACGAATATTTTCTTTACGCGGAAGCAAGACCCGGACTTGTATTCAACTTGTAAGAAAAGATAGACTGGCCCTAGTCCTACTAGGACTCCATATGTAACCCGCCCCTCCAACTTATATAAGGAGGGGGCAGGGCTCCCCAAAGAGAGAGAGCAAGAAATAATCTCTAGGGCTAAACACCGAGAGCCGGAGCCGGCAACTCTCCCGTGATCATAATGAGACCTAGCCTCAAACAGCACGTAGGGTTGTTACCGGATGATGTTTCCCGGGGCCCGAAGCTATCTAAACCCTTGTCTTGTGCGTTGATCCGCCCTGCGTCTCTCATCCCAATCAACCCCTCTCAAGCTACCACATTGATGTGCTGGCCTCACGACTAAGTCCTCATGCTAAGGACATCTGCCGTGACAATTCCACGACAGTTGGTGCCCACCGTGGGGCTCGCGCACGGTGGTGATGAGTTCTTGGAGGGATCTTTTTTTTCAGTCCAGAGTTCAAGATCTGTAAGACTTAAAGTCCAAAGGAATTAGGGGGGCGGTGGTGCGCTACCTTAAACCGCCGAGATTAACAGGAAAGAAGGGACAAGTCGCCAATACCATCTTCTTCTATGACCTATTTTGCCCTTGGCGTGTCAAGTTTGCATCAATAACTCGCCAAAGTTGGCCGCTGTTTTTGTTTTGGTCCGTGCGCTACGGCCGTACATATCTTTTCAATCGAAGATCGATTTCAACTACAAGCTGTCTACATCGGTTCAAGTACTAGTAATTCAACTAGTACTCGTCACGTCAAGCTACAGTACTTGTTACCCACTGCTATGTGTACGGGTAAGGCAACAAACAGTGGCCAAATCCTGCAAAGGGAGATCCACGTCTGTGCTACGCGTCGATCAAGGGAAACCAGAATACCAGAGAATATCAACCATGGACTAGTGGTGCTAAAAAAAGGGGGTTTCTGTGACCCGGAACCGGATTAGAATACGCGCTCGGTTCCTGCTATCAAGTCGCCCACGCCTTGATCCGCCTTCTTCCCGAGCCACATGTTGCCGTAACCCGGAGTACAGAAGTAATCCAGAAACTGATATGATCAATGACTCGGATTAGTCAAAACGCGCTGTCGCGGTGAGTCGCCGACGCCGCCTCGTCTTGCCCTGCATCTGAAATCACTGTCTCCATAGACGTACAATGGCGATCTGGATTTTCTCAACTGTTACGACCCGGATTCGCGTCGCCTGCCGTCATCTCGGCCTCGTGCCACTGCTCCGCCTTAAGTCGCCGTCTCAAGGCCGCCGTTACCATGAGCCGCCGCTGCTGAGATGTGCAGCATGAGCTGGCCATCTTCAACGCCGGATACTGCTGCTCCCCGCGTGCCAGTTCACCACTGCTATCAACTGCTGCTGTCCACGCGCGCCGGCTTACCACCGGCACCAGGGCCCTTGCTCCTTTCCTGCCGTGCGTCGCAGCCGGCGCAAGTCGCCGCCGCTGCCTCCGTCGTGGTTCGCCGTGGCCGCAGCAGCCTTAGCTTGGAGTCCCTCTGTCTCCGCCTTGAACCGGGTCCGCCTTCGAGTTGGCGGCCTATGGCGTCGCGGCTTCGGCCGTCCTCTGCCGTTGCCGGCTCGCCGTCCTCTGCCGTCGCGGCCTCGGCCTTGCTTTGAATCACCAGGAGGGCCTCACTCCGAGTGGCTCCGAGTTGCGGTCGCTGGCCCGCCTCCGCTGTCCAGAAGAGTCGCTCGCGCCGGCTGACTGCCGTCTCCCGCGTTCAAGATGCCGCCGACTCGCCGTCCATGATTGGCCTCCGCCCCTGTTTTCACTGCTGCACTCATTTGCTGCTAAGAAGAGAAGGAAAGAACAAGGACCGGCTGTCCATGTAAAGTTGGACTAAAGTCAAAGGAACCAGCTGCTCAAAGGAGCTACATCACACGTTTGAGATACTTTGGATCCCTAGTATCCATGGTCAAAAGATTGTCTCCCCACGTAAAAGACCTCAATCATGCTGGGTGCCAAAAGCACTACGATGCATTATCCAGCATCAGCGTCTCTGTTCATATGATGAAAATATCAGGTGCTATTTATTTTATTTATTTTTAAGCACATATTATTTTATCCGAACAAAATTACTTTGCCCTGCTGTATTTTATATGCAGGAGAATTATCCATTACAAAGTGGTATTACGCCACGGAGATGGAGGTGTGCCAAACATCATTCGGCACAGGTGGTTGTCCTTATTCAACGGACTGCCGCACCTATCCGCGCTGGCTTACAATGCCGCGGCGGGCTCATCGGTCTGCTCCCGCGGCCGACTCACCCATGAATGTTTTCAGTTTCACCTAGTGATCATCAACTTCATGGTAGGGCAATTATTTATGAAAAAAGTGATATTATACCGCGGAGATGGGGCACGCCAACATCTTTTGGCATAGGTGGTCGTCATTACTCAACAGACTCCCGCACCGGCTTACAACGTCGTGGCCGTCTCTCGCGACCGCGCCGGCTTACAACGCCGTGACCGTCTCTCGCGACCACGCCGGCTTACAACAAGAAGGACAACTTGCCTGTCCGCACCGGCTTACAACGGCATGGCCGGTTCATCTGTTTGTGCCGCCTCAGATGTTGCGGTTGTCTTTTCCGTCCGCCTCTCGCGGCCTGGTTTACATCAGCACACCGAGCCGCACTTGTCTGGATGAGTTGTTTATTGATTATGAGCAAGTCACTACTTGGGAAGCCCGGTTTTTCTTCCAACAAACTGGAGGAAAATTATCATATATTATCAGCCGTCGTCTGCACTGGATGGGTCAATGGGCAGGTGCACGAGTCGCCACCACTACAGTTTGGTTAACTTCGAACAACCAGTTGGAAGGAGCCATTGGCCGAGTTGTTGACACGGCTCATATGGGATCATTTATAACCCGCCGCAGTCACTTCAACCTTCTGTGGGTTCACATCGCGCTATCAATGCGCTGATGATATACACCTTCTGCTCTGGTACAATATGGAGAATCTCAAGCCAACTCCTCGAATCGTCTTGAGACACGGGGGCTACAATGACATGACTCGGCGAAATTGGCCGGTGTTAGTGAATTCAAGAACTCCGGGTCATTGAAGGGAAGGCAACCCGGTTCCGGAGGCTACCGCTATATTGGTGAAAAATTTAAAGGGCCGTCAGAAAATTTCCGGTTTAGAAAGAAGGATTCCGGTTTAAAATCCGGTTCAAGAGACATCTCTCTCCAACAAAACACTGAAGCTCTTAATATCCGGTTTAAAAACCGGTTCAAGGGAAATTTGTTTACCACAAGGCTTTGAAGCTCTCAAATCCGGCTCAAGGTAAATTTATCTCTCACAAAGTTTTGAAGCTTTCACATCCGGTTTAAACTTCCGGTTCAAAAAGAATTAATCTCTCGCAAGATCGAGTTCTCAGAAAAATTAAAGGTTGCCAAAGAACTTGCTGCCATGATGCGCGGTTCAAACTTGGGTATCCTGCTTTACGGCTTATCTTATTATGATCACTTGGGGGCTTCCTGCTCATCGAGCATAGCTATCAGTACCCTTTTGATCGGCGCAATGCGAAAACTTATGAGGTCATCTGGGGGCTTCCTGTTCAAACATAGGTCGTATTCGAACCAAAGAGAACATAGCTGTCGGTACCCTCTTGATCGGCACACTGCCGAGCTCACTAGGGGGCTTCTTGATCGTATTCGAATCATAGCTCAACCCCTCTTGGGAACCGACGTGGATCGTATTCGAATCAGCGTCGTTAAACAACTCTCAAGGTCATTTGGGGGCTTCCTATTCAAACATAGGTCGTATTCGAACCAAAGAGAACATAGCTGTCGGTACCCTCTTGATCGGCAACGCCAAAGCCACTGGGGGCTATATGATCATATTCGAATCTTAGCTTAACCCCTTTGGGACGGTTTTCTGATCGTATTCGAATCAGAAGCCTCAAAATTTTTGAAGTCTCTTTTTGCAAATAATTTTTGGGATTTTATTTGAAAGCTCTTTTGAACACATCTAAAGTGTATATGAGTGGTTTCTATTTAAACCCGGCTTGATTTTCGATGATAAGTCGCCGGCTTATGACAATCATCATCTATGTGGAAGCATTGGCTTCTAAGGATTGGGTTATCACACTTACTGCACAGGTATCATAAGCCGGCAGTACAATTCAATATCACAGGTCATATAAACCGACAAATGCAAATTCAATATCACAGTGGTCATATGTAAGATATTATGACCCGTCCTGCTGTAAACCGCCAAGGGTTCTTGTGATCTACTTGCGTGCAGGATAAGACTACATTTGGGTGGTTACCCGCCCTGATTTTTGACGTTAAGTCGCCAGGGCATATGTTGTTTAAACTTTGCAGGATTTACAGAGCTATGACTTACATAAATGATTAAATTCAAGCCCATCATCATAGATGGAAATTGGTGTCTCAAAAGGGTTATCAATTCTTGATTTTCTCAAAGGCTATAAGCTGCCAGGTTGTACAATTTCCGGCTTACAATGGAGGCGTATTAAATCGCCATCGGCCAAGAGCCGCCGGGTATTTAAACTCCGGGTTGACCTATCAACAGATGAGGTATTCAAAGTCGCTTCAGCGCAATGGCTATTATTTTATCAATGGATATGATTTATTCTACAATGGAAGGAATAGTCCCGAGTCGCTGCAGGCTTACAACCCGGCACTTGGGGGCTACATTATTCAAATTGAGATTACATAAAATGTGCAAGTCCCATGTCACTGCTAGCATGCACCATGGCACTTGGGGGCTAATGCAAGATTACTTTTTATTGGCCTTGTTGAAGACCCGACTCATCATATTATGATAAACCAGCACTTGGGGGCTACCAATTGCTCCTGTCAACAATTCAAGGTACACAAGTCTTAATCCATTATATTGAAGGATCCACTGCTTAGTTGGTAAAGCACAAAGCTCTTAACCTTGTGGACGTGGGTTCAAGCCCCATGGTGAGGGTTACATCATATGATTATTTTCAATGAAAAGTCCCAGCTCAGTATTATCTTACTAAGCCGGCCCTTGGGGGCTACACATTGCTGTTCAAATTTACATGATCATATTTATAAAGTCCCTGCTCATTATTGCATAATGACCCGGCCCTTGGGGGCTACACTGGTTGAAGTTTTTGAGCATCAGGCAATTACAAGTCCCAGGTTGCTGCAAGCATGACAACCCGGCACTTGGGGGCTACATAATATGGAATATTCAGTTTTTACTAGTGATTGGGATGAACAACATGGATTTCTTCAAAGTGGTAGTATTCATATTGAAGCAAGTCTTAAGCCATCACTTTGTTCTGCTCAAGACTTGGGGGCTACAGGTATTATATTGTTATCAAAGAAATATCTTCAATTTCTCTGTTTTGAGAAAAACCAGATTGATCCGGTGTCACCAATCATTATGACCCCGTGTCTGTAATCCGGCGTCATCAACAATCATAAACCGGCGTCGGCGACAATTATGACTTGGCATCATCTATTTATAACCCGGCAATTTTGGTACTCATAAACCGGCAAGTTTTATATCTTTAAACCGACTGAATATAAGTTGAATATTTGAAGACCAATATTTTTGTCAAGTCAGAGCATTGAAAGCCGACTCAAGTGGATTATCTCTTACAATATTTCTCAACAAGAGACCAATGTCAGCAAATTGACTCTGAAGCTGGCCCGTTGACCCGGATTTTCAAAGGAAGTATCTGGATTTTTTGCATTGGCAAAATTTGAACATATCTGCTAAAGAGATTTGCTATGAAATTATGGATACTATCAAGAAGGAAGATGACAAGGACTTAAGGATGATCAAGTGCCGGCTCATAAAGAATATTTAACCCGGAACACAACCTGTCAAAATTGTTCTTGTGTTTATATTGCAGATTAGTTTAACATGGATAATTCCAAATTAAACTGGGGGCTAATGTCGGGGATATACCCCGCGGTATGACCCGGCTGGAAGTATGACCCGGCCGGACTTGGCGCTTCACCGTGACCCGCCCGAGGAGTGGCGACTCACGGGTCTGGCGGCTCACTGTCAGACGACTCACGAGCCTGACGACTCACGGATGACCCCGACGGTGGGTCAGATAGAAGACTAAGCCCAAGGCCCAGAAGGTCGGCTCATGTTATGGTGGGCCGGCTTAAAAGGAAAGGGATGACGGATATTTCCTTTATGCGGAAGCAAGACCCGGACTTGTATTCAACTTGTAAGAAAAGATAGACTGTCCCTAGTCCTACTAGGACTCCATATGTAACCCGCCCCTCCAACTTATATAAGGAGGGGGCAGGGCTCCCCAAAGAGAGAGAGCAAGAAATAATCTCTAGGGCTAAACACCGAGAGCCGGAGCCGGCGACTCTCCCGTGATCATAATGAGACCTAGCCTCAAACAGCACGTAGGGTTGTTACCGGATGATGTTTCCCGGGCCTCGAAGCTGTCTAAACCCTTGTCTTGTGCATTGATCCACCCTGCGTCTCTCATCCCAATCAACCCCTCTCAAGCTACCACATGGATGCGCTGGCCTCACGACTAAGTCCTCACGCTAAGGACATCTGCCGTGACAATTCCACGACAGCGTCCGTGCCCGAGTCCGGCGCCTCCTCGCCGCCCTCTCCCTCCGCCCGACGCCCTCTCCCTCGTCCCTCACCGGCCGAAGCTCCGGCGAGCTTGCGAGCTCCGGCGAGCTCAAACTCCACCAGAGCCCGATCCAGATCTGTACAGTATCCGGAAGGTTGACTTTTCCCGTACCCCGATTTTTTTCGAAGTCTTAAAGTTTTTATGATATATGCCCATGTTCATTGTGTCATAACTCTCTGCATATAGCTCCGTTTCGTGCGTGTAATATATCGAAATGTTCGCCTCATGATGCTCTACATTTTGTTCAATTGCACTATGTTCATTAGTGTCCATCTTGATGCCCAAATCTCTGGTGCAAGAGTGCTAGTTGCTGTCATCTGCCGTTACTTATCAGAACTTGTGGATTTGTTATTTTTGTTGCATTTAATCTGTGCATCTTATGGGCATGAGCTCTACATGTGTTTTGTTGTACGCCATACCATATTTACAAAGGTGTATGTCATGTATTTTTGTGATCTCTGTGGTGACTAGCACAAGCATGCAAACTAGGCCCCGTAATGTTTCTGATTTCAGGGACGGTATTTTCTCAAAGTCTTTGTCTGCTGTTATTTTGTTGCCATGTAAACATGATGCTACAGAGAGATCCGTGCATATTTTGGAGATGTTCATTAAGGATGTTTTGTAGATATTGTTGTAATTGATCCATTCATGACTCAATCTTGCTCTACTTTTGCTATAAAATATTTCTGGCAGATTGTTTACATGTTATTCAATTTTGCCAAGCTTGTTGTAGTTGTTTCATATATGCTATGTACTTGCTCTTGCCATGGATAGCTTAATAAACATGCCTTCTTGCTGTAGGTATGCTTGTTTTGTCATGCATTGCCTTGTGGTGAGTGCATCAAGCTCACCAAGATGCCTTCATATTATTGTTTCTGCCATGCTCTGTTTTCTGCTAAGTCTGAAACCTGTTAACGAAACTTGCTATGTTACATGGTTGCCATCATATCTTCTGGTCCTTTTTGGCCTATGGTTAGTAAGGGACTTTTGTCGTATGAATTTAGTAGAATACTGCCATGCCTTGTTTTGCCATGTTAAGTTCCTGTAGCATATTGTCTGCTTGCTATTAACATTGCTACCTGATGCTGTTTCAGTCATGTCCAGTAATTTTCACCAAGTCTGTGAACTGTTATCTTTTGCACTTTTGCCATGCTGGTTTGAACCTCTTATGTTGTGATCTAGCCGTATCTCAGTGTTCATCTTTTGTCAAGCATCTCCAGTAGATTGCTGCCATATGCGTTTTTGCTATGTTGGAGTGCTGTAGCATTGTTACTTGTTGCATTTTAAGTGCTATCATGCTCTTAATCGCAGATTCGTGTCATTCTTGTTTTGCTTGCCATTTGCAAACCGTGCATCCGTTTCCGGTGATCTTTATATCGATTTTGACCGAAATCATCTCATCTTTCCAGTGGCATGCTTGGTTTGCCAAGTTACTGCCTTGTTCATCATTTTTCTTCCGGAGCACGCATATGCATCGCATATCATATCTTGCATATCGTTCATGTATTGCATCATGTTGCTTGTGCATTTCCCGTGATTGATTGTGGTTCCGTTGCTTGTGTTCTTGTTTTGGGCAGAGCCGGGAGACGAGTTCGTGAACGAGGAACCTGTTGAGTACGCTTACGAGGATCAAGCTTTCGACAACTCTGAGAACCTTGCAGGCAAGATGACCACCCCTCGAAATCACTTCTATCTTTGCTTTGCTACTTTTTCGCTCTTTTGCCATGCTGCGGTACCTACCATTTGCTATATCATGCCTCCCATATTGCCATGTCAAGCCTCTAACCATCCTTTCCTAGCAAACCGTTGTTTGGCTAAGTTACCGCTTTTGCTCAGCCCTTCTTATAGCGTTGCTAGTTGCAGGTGAAGTTGACGTTTGTTCCATGTCGGAACATGGATATGTTGGGATATCACAATATGTCTTATTATATTAATGCATCTATATATATGGTAAAGGGTGGAAGGCTCGACCTTATGCCTGGTGTTTTGTTCCACTCTTGCCGCCCTAGTTTATGTCATACCGGTGTTATGTTCCTTGAGTTTGCGTTCCTTACGCGGTCGGGTGATTTATGGGACCCCCTTGACAGTTCGCTTTGAATAAAACTCCTCCAGCAAGGCCCAACCTTGGTTTTACCATTTGACCACCTACCACCTACACTTCCCTTGGGTTTTCGCGAGCCCGAGGGTCATCTTATTTTAGACCCCCACGGGCCAGTGCTCCTTCGAGTGTTGGTTTGAACCGAGCTGCCTGCGGGGCCACCTTGGGGAAACTTGAGGACTGGTTTTACTCGTAGCTAGTCTCATCCGATGTTGCCCTGAGAACGAGATATGTGCAGCTCCTATCGGGATTTGTCGGCACATCGGGCGGCTTTGCTGGTCTTGTTTTACCATTGTCGAAATGTCTTGTAAACCGGGATTCCGAGACTGATCCGGTCTTTCCGGGAGAAGGTTTATCCTTCGTTGACCGTGAGAGCTTATAATGGGCTAAGTTGGGACACCCCGGCAGGGTATTATCTTTCGAAAGCCGTGCCCGCGGTTATGAGGCAGATGGGAATTTGTTAATGTCCGGTTGTAGAGAACTTGTCACTTGAACCAGTTAAAATACATCAACTGTGTGTGTAGCCGTGATGGTCTCTTGTCGGCGGAGTCCGGGGAGTGAACACGGTTTGAGTTATGTATGACGTAAGTAGGAGTTCAGGATCACTGTTTGGTCATTACTAGTTGACGACCGTTCCGTTGCTTCTCTTCTCGCTCTCTTTTGCGTATGTTAGCCACTATACATGCTTAGTGCCTGCTGCAGCTCCACCTCATTACACCATCCTTTCCTATAAGCTTAAATAGTCTTGATCTCGCGGGTGTGAGATTGCTGAGTCCTCGTGACTCACAGATTCTACCAAAACAGTTGCAGGTGCCGACGATGCCAGTGCAGAGGATGAGATCGACCTCAAGTGGGAGTTCGACGAGGAACGTGGTCGTTACTATGTGTCTTTTCCTGATGATCAGTAGTGGAGCCCAGTTGGGACGATCGGGGATCTAGCATTTGGGGTTATCTTATTTTCATTTGGATCTTGACCGTAGTCGGTCTATGTGTGTATTTTGGATGATGTATGAATTATATTTATGTATTGTGTGAAGTGGCGATTGTAAGCCAACTCTCGTTATCCCATTCTTGTTCACTACATGGGATTGTGTGAAGATGACCCTTCTTGCGACAAAACCAGAATGATGTTATGCCTCTAAGTCGTGCCTTGACACGTGGGAGATATAGCCGCATCGTGGGCGTTACAGTGTCACTGTGGCAGCCCCTTGGACATATAAAAGGAGGCCCATGGCATACTGGAGGAAGATTCGTACTTTTGAACCTCTCGGCCCAGCATGCATGCAGGCAGCTAGCCGGAGCTCAAGAACACAGAATACACAATCAAGCAGGACTAGGGTCTTACACTTCTCAGCGGCCCGAACCTGGATAAAAAACCGTCGTGTTGACCTTTAGACCGGCTCTTTGCACCACTCCTCTTCCCCGCCGAACCGTAGAAGGGACCCAAGTGATCCCATAGGTGTCGACCTTCTCTCTACGCCAACATCTTTGGCGCGCCAGGCAGGGGAAGCAGAGTTCTGAAACCCGATCTAGCGGTTAGCGCGTTGTTTCCTCGATCATCATGGCTCCCAAGAAGAAGGAGACCATGGCGGTCAGTCCGTCTGGAGCCGTGCTGCCTATGGGCGGTGCGGCGACCTCCAAGGCATCCCCGCCGGCGTCCGCGCTGCGGTCCTCCCAGGTCATGCGCGACAAGCAGCGCCGCGACGTTGGTAACCCCGGACGCTGCCGCGGGAAGAGCCACATCATCGTCCTCGAGATGCATAAGGCCAACAAGCACTAATGAGCAGCCAAGGATCCATATTCCTATTTTCTCTTCTTTCCTTTTCACAAAGGACAGAAGATTCCCTTGCGCGCAAGTTTGCCAGGGGGAATTGAGAGTGTGGGCGCCAACAGCTTGCGAAGTAGAATACAACAGCAAAAAGCTAAGTCACGAGACTTTGAGCAAATTTCTTTTTATATCAGGTTTCTTTTCCTCGAATGGTCTCGGTTCTTGTATAAGGAAAACCTGCACGCAAAGGAACCTTGTCGGATTTGGTTGCGCCCTTGCTCCGTTTCGAGTCCGCTCAATGGCTCAAGTGGCTGCACTAGAAACGGCAAGGTGCCTTGCCGGCAGAGGCACCCCCAGCAGGCTGCTAAGGATCCGTCCTCAAAGCGCTCGCGGCTAGGGTGCGCGCACCGGCAAGCCTTTCCCAGTAACGCATAGGGTGCGTACCATACAAGGAGGAATCATACGAGGGAGATAACATGCATTCAATCCACAAACATAACAAGTTATATTACAATAATAGTTGCCGCAATTCTAACTTAAGCGGAATTGTTTTTGGTATGGACCCATGGTGGCAAGGGGAAGCAGAGCGCCTAATCCTGGCGCTGGCCCTCCACCCTCGTGACGTTATCGGATCCAAACCGGAACCCGATAGCTTAACGGCGACCCGTTACGGTGGATGCCACGTGTCGGTTACCTTTGACGAAAGCACATCCATGACACGCCATTTATCGTCATGGAAGTGGACACTTCTACGATGATAATTTTGGTATTGTCATGGAACACTTCTACAACAGCACAGGTATGCCTATCTTGATTCTGTCATAAAATCATCATGGATGTACATGCATGACAGAAAACGTGACCTACTGTGACAAACACGTATCATCACGGAAGTGGTTTTTTGGTAGTGATTGTTCTCTTCGATTCATATCTGAAAAAAACAGTCGGTTGGCCGGGACAAAGTGGAGGACATGTGTGCGCTGTTCTACCTTTTGCATTTTTTGGTTGTTGTCCTACTGAAGAAGATTGGCCCCAATGGTACGCACTACCTACTTGACTTAATGTTAAGATTGATACATCCATTTTGCATCATGCTTTTATATTGATATTTATTGCATTATACACATTATGGTACAATACTTATGCCTTTTCTTCCTTATTTTACAAGGTTTACATGAAGACGAAAAATGCCGGCAGCTGGAATTCTGGACTGGAAAAGGAGCAAATCTGAGAGACCAATTTTGCACAACTCCAAAAGTCCTGAAACTTCACGGAGGAATATATAAAAGTATTGGGCGAAGAAAGCACCTGAGGGGACCCACCAGGCAGCCACAAGGGTGGGGGGCGCGCCCTACCCCCTGGCCGCGCCCCCTGCCTTGCCGCCTACCTGGCAGGCCCCTGGTGCCCATCTTCTGCTATATGATGGGTTTTCACTTGGAAAAAATCAAGGAGAGGCTTTTGGGACGAAGCGTCGCCGTCTCGAGGCGGAACTTGGGCAGAACCAATCTAGGGCTCTAGCGGAGCTGTTCTGCCGGGGAAACTTCCCTCCCGGAGGGGGAAATCGAACCCATCGTCATCACCAACAATCCTCTCATCGAGAGGGGGGGGGGGGTCAATCTCCATCAACATGTTCACCAGCACCATCTCCTCTCAAACCCTAGTTCATCTCTTGTATCCGATCTTTGTCTCAAAACCTCAGATTGGTACCTGTGGGTTGCTAGTAGTGTTGATTACTCCTTGTAGTTGATGCTAGTTGGTTTACTTGGTGGAAGATCATATGTTCAGATTCTTAATGATAATTATTACTCCTCTGATTATGAACATGAATATGCTTTGTGAGTAGTTACATTTGTTCCTGAGGAGATGGGAGAAGTCTTGCTATAAGTAATCATGTGAATTTGGTATTCGTTCGATATTTTGACGAGATGTATGTTGTCTCTCCTCTAATGGTGTTATGTGAACGTCGACTACATGACACTTCACCATGATTTGGGCCTAGGGGAAGGCATTGGGAAGTAATAAGTAGATGATGGGTTGCTAGAGTGACAGAAGCTTAAGCCCTAGTTTATGCGTTGCTTCGTAAGGGGCTGATTTGGATCCATATGTTTCATGCTATGGTTAGATTTGTCTTAATTCTTCTTTCGTAGTTGCGGATGCTTGTGAGAGGGGTTAATCATAAGTGGGAGGCTTGTCCAAGAAAGGACAACACCCGAGCACCGGTCCACCCACATATCAAATTATCAAAGTAACGAACGCGAATCATATGAGTATGATGAAAACTAGCTTGACTGTAATTCCCATGTGTCCTCGGGAGCGCTTTGCTTTATATAAGAGTTCGTCCAGGCTTGTCCTTTGCTACAAGAAGGATTGGGCCACCTTGCTGCACCTTAGTTACTTTTGTTACTTGTTACCCGTTACGAATTATCCTATCACACAACTATCTGTTACCGATAATTTCAGTGCTTGAAGAGAATACCTTGCTGAAAACCGCTTGTCATTTCCTTCTGCTCCTCGTTGGGTTCGACACTCTTACTTATCGAAAGGACTACGATAGATCCCCTATACTTGTGGGTCATCAAAGATCTGCAACTTTATATGTTTTTCATGGCATTGACACACTTGTTTCAGTTTTCTCTTTCGATTCTCAGAATTAGTGGTTCCTTAAGTAGTATCATGTTTTTGCGGTCTCGGAAGAAGTGAACAACTAGCTCTAGGTTTAAGTTGGACACAAACCATTAAGTACATTTTGCGATCATCGATCGGGCCTGCAATCATGCTGGTCGTGCTAGCAGCCTAGCACTAAAGACTACGTAGAGTATACTGCTTGGACCGGTGACACATATTCTACTTCCTTAACAGAGGGCAGACTGGCAATTTCTCGATGGATACAACGAAAGTTTGAGAAGAACCAAATTGTAGGCTTTTCTAGCTTCTCATGTTGCTACAATTTCTGGAATTCAGTCATGCATTTGTCCGTTTTTGCCAAACCTTACAATAAAGAATATTCAACTTCCAACTTCTCCTGCATCTGGCCATGTAATCTTCTCCTACATCCTAATTTTCTAGTGATTTGGTGTTCCGAACATGGGGACTTAGAGCAACCGCTGAAGGTCACAATGAGGCATATTGGCGTGTCAGGTTAGGGTGTCATCCACTTCTTACTCCCCTCTGCGCAGTCATATCTCTGTTTTATTTGTGTTCTCCCATTTAGGAGGATGAGCACTGCGCAACCACATCTCTGGATGATGGAACTATCAAAACATTTACCATCATGCAATTTCATGCTGTAAGTAGTACCTACATCACAGTCTATTAAATTTACCTTAATGCTCTTGTTCCGAAGCCTAGCCGTCGACAGTAGCATTGATGTTGCATTTCCTCTATTTTTAGCCTAACTTAAGGTGTTGTTATGGTACTATATTGTAGTAATGAGCTATTGCAATATATTAT
The DNA here is from genome assembly GCF_018294505.1 of Triticum aestivum. Classification (NCBI taxonomy): domain Eukaryota; kingdom Viridiplantae; phylum Streptophyta; class Magnoliopsida; order Poales; family Poaceae; genus Triticum; species Triticum aestivum. The sequence goes on along the minus strand of NC_057808.1, from coordinate 252,223,227 downwards.
GGAGTACCCTAATTGTTCATTACTAAATTCTAACTGCTCGCATTCTGATTTTCAGATACATCTACATTTTCTAGCGGGGTTTCTTACATTGCAGGTTATATGGATGAAGGAAAAGAGGCCAGTAGCGCTGGGCTAAGCAATTCAGAGAGGTACTGGATTGACCTTTGCAGAAAGCATGGTAAAGGTAACTTGAGTGTGCACTTTAGGTCTTTATTACATTTCTAAAATGGTTGCTTATAAGTTTTAGCTATCCTATCAAGTAAATCTCAATGTCTCACTACTGCAGGATGCTGCTAACGCGACACTACGATCAGAGAGCCTTTCACGAAACTGTGTGCGATGCATCAATCACAAGCGGGGATGTAAAAAAACCGTCAAAAAAGGTGCAAAACGTTTTCAATGGAGGATGCATCAAACACGGTTCAGATTTTAGTTGCGTGCGTGATCCAGGGCATACGGTTCAGTCCAATGAACTGTTTGCGATGAGGCGGAACAAAAGAAACGGGCAGCCTGATGAAGGCGTGTGCAATATAGAGCATACGGTTCACTTGGATGAACTGTTTGTGATTAGGCAACACAAAAGAAATGGGCAGCCAGATGAAGGTGTGCGCGATATACAGCATATGGTTCACTCGGATGAACTGTTTGCGATTAGGCAACACAAAAGAAACAGTCAGCCAGATCAAGGTGTGTGTGATTGAGGGCATACGCTTCAGAAGGATTAACTATTCGTGATTAGGCAACAGAATAGAAACGGGTAAGCCAGATCAAACTGTCTGCGATTGATGGCATACACTTCACATGGATGAACTGTTTGCGATTAGCCACAACAAACTGAAACAGTTAGATAGATCAACGTGTGTGCGCTAGACAGGCACACCCATTCTAATTAAAAGAAGCGTGCGCGATGGTAATAATGAGCACGCACGGTTGTTGGAACAAGACGTGTGCTGACATTGCCTATTGCGGTGCACCCTATGGTGCAAATGCCACATACGTGGCCGAGAAGGCGTACGTGCCCACGTTACGCCTTCGGGGAATAGTGCCGCACTTATAACCGTCAGTAAAGTTTGAGCATGCGTCCCGTCACAATTTTTTAGAAGAACATGGAGGCCGCGTCCCATCACATTCCAAATTGCAAACCTGTTCACACCGATCAAAACCTAAACGGTTTCCCACTTAGGAGCGTATTACTACGCGGTTATAAATACTACTACTCCAAGATGACTGCACATTCCTCCTCAACTCCTCATCCACAAAAATGTCAAAAACAAACAAGTCATTCATCATCGTTCCCTTGCGTCCGCCATGGCTAGCATGAGTTCTGGGTCGAGAGATTGCCACTAGGGAGAGGCGAGCCTGGAAGCGGGAGCACGAGAGATGTCCCTCCTTGCCTCGAAAGCAGCCAACATGTCCTGCCGCCCGGCCGTAGCAGCAGAGAGGTCCCGCCGCACTGTCGATGCAGCAGACTGGTCCGGCCGCGCCGCGGAAGCAGAAGAGATGTCCCGCCGCACCGTGAATGCAGCAGAGATGTCCTCCCGCGCCGCGGCGGCCTGGGAAAATGCCTCGCGGGCAAGCGAGGACTCTTACAGGTGCATGCATGCCCTCGTCCTTAGGCAGATGGATCAGATCTCTAGGTGGGAGATGTTGCAAGATGACCTGAAAGCCTCGTTTGAACAGTCTACCGGCGTCATCCGGCAACTAAATGAGAGCAATGCGAAGCTCCGGGCCGAGCGCGAGCTGCTGAGGGCGAAGATCGTCGGAAGTGCGGAGCAGCAGGAGCAGACCATTGCCTTGTTGAAGAGGACCGACGTCATCGTCGAGAAACTTATGGACGAGAATGCCATGCTGCGCATCGAGCGCAGAAGGCTGGTGCAGGAATCCATGGATGCTCTCAAGCAGCATCTTGAGGGCAAGAAAGAGCTCGTCGCCGCTCGCCGCGGAGACTAGTTCCCACGGCCTGCAGCAACGCATCAAGAAAGTAGAGATCAGCGAGCCAGATCGTTGTCTTCCTTCTTCTTTTGCCCTTGTGTATTTTGGGCGTTGCCGCATGTGGCTTTTTTTAATTATGTTTCTAAATATGTAAGACAATTATTATCCATTGTCATCGTCCTTATATTCATCATGCTTGCTATAAGTCGCAGTCGATGCTATATAGGTCTGTCGGATCTTACATCAAGATCCGTGCTTCCGACAAACCCGCAAATCACATCAACAGAGAATGCTGGGTCTTCAAGCAGGCCGGCAAGCTAAACGCCGAACACAAGGGGAGGGAGACACCAAGCGAAGACGAGGATGATCCTCGCCAGCCGAACACTGGGGGACAGAAAAAATTCCACCAGAGGTCAAAACAGTGAACATGATTTACACAACTCACATACCGAAGAGGAGGCGCCAGCGCGCACCCCGAGGCGTATACGCCATGGAGCACGTCACCCCCAAGTTCAACCCTTGGTCGGCGCTACACGGGCTCTCTAGTTTTAGAGGTTGTATTCGGTTCTCCCGACAACTTCCGAAGCGAAGAATTAACCTTCGACATCGCTCCATTCCGAAGCGGCTATCACGCACTACTCGGAAGAACGGCCTTCGCTCGTTTCAACGCAGTACCGCATTACGCTTATCTCAAGCTCAAGATGCCCGGTCCACGTGGCATCATCATAGTCAGCGGAAACACAGAGCGTTCCTCACGTACAGAGAAATATGTGGCGGCTCTAGCAGCCAATCACTGAACATCCTCTCCAACTAGAAGAAATGATCGGTCGTCAAGACCACGGACATGGTTTGACCAGTCCGGCGCACCACTAGCTATAACAGCTCAGATAAATCTGAGATTGGGTCGATAGATATACCCCCATAGGTGATGCTAGGGGCTTCCCGCACGTAAAAAGGGCTACAGTTCGGCCTGACCCTATTTAGATTGCATTTTAATGGTTCATTAAGAATAACCAATTTTTCACACGAAGACTTTCACCTGGGTTTTTTCTCTTTTATAGATGATCATCGTGCTACACCCTTCCAGGATACGGCACAACGGAGACACAGGCGCAGACGTGCAGCAGGGCCCCGCTCAAAGGTTTCTTTTTAGATTAAGACCCTGTGTAAACCTTTTTTACTGTCTCTTGTTGCTTCACACCCTCCGGATACTCAACACAACCGAGAGGGATGCTGGCGTTATTGGCATTTCGTCACGTCACACTAATGCACGTACCTGGAGAATCAGGGCTCATTTTCGAGGGCGTTACTCAGCCCAGTATATGTTGTAAAGTCCGAATACCTTAGGGAGTGTTCGGCGTCACGAGTTTGGCCTTATATGCATCAGCTCCAAATCATGTCTTTGGTCAATAGTTGGGTTTGGCCGGCTCCCATGTTTTGCTACCTTATGTTCCGCTCTATCGGCTAAGGTGGCACCGGGAGAACTACTGCGATTGTGCACCGGGAGAACCTCGGTAGAGAAAGCCGAAAACTGACTGTCATGATAAAGCGCGAGACTGGTCAACCACTCGATGACTCAGCGGAATCTTCGCGATTCCTCCGCATTAACGAAGGACCGGTTTCCCGGTCATGTATGTACGTGCACCGTATTCGGATGAGCGCGGAAGTACCAGGGGCTATATAGTAGCCCCACCGTCAAACTCCTATGGCTAAGTGAAAGTGTTAAAGCTATATAGTCCGATTGCCTTGTTCGCCGCGCTATCACCTCCTTAATGGACCAAGACGTTGGATCAAGTGTGAATACGCGCTTTTCTGAACACCCCCGCATTATATGCGTGGGGGCTGAAGCCGACGACTGCAAACTTTCAGGTTATATACATACATAAACGGCCGCACATGAGGCATCATAATGCTTTCAGGCAAAAGTATAAACATAGCCTTTATAATCCAAATAGCATTGTTTTTACAATTGGGATACATGTCACTCGAACATGATACTCTTCGAGCACTGAGCCTCTATTAAACGAGCGCCTTCTAGGACTTCTTCAAAATAGTGCTCGGCCGAGACCTGGCCTATGGCCGGACCCCGGGTTGCAATAGCGGTGGCATCCATCTCTGCCCAGTATGTCTTAACACGGGCAAGAGCCATTCGCGCACCCTCTATGCACGCCGTCCTCTTTATAGCATCGATATGCAGCACAGCACCAAGGAATCGTTGCACTAAACCAAAATAACTATTCGGCCTTGGTCCCTTCGGCCAAAGATGATCCACGACAGACCTCATGGCAAGTCCGGACAACCTATGGAGCTCGGCCCACTCGGCCATTTGTTCAATTAACAGCAGCAGATGCGTTGGAGCACTGAACTGCGACCAGAACAACCTTTCCACTTCATGATCTTTCTGATCTTTGAAAAACTCAGTCGCATCAGCAGCACTCATTGCCAAATCCAAGTACGCGTCTGCAACACTCCATAATTGATCGAGAGGGGCATACTTCGGATCTCCGAACTTCGTCGGCAACAAAAAGGGCTTCCCAACCGTGATATCTCTGGCTTGACTGCTTCCATGGCTTTCTTCAGGTCAGCCGCTTTCGCTTGGCTTTCCTTTTCAAGAAGCTCATATCGGTCGGCGGCATCTTTCAGCTCAACAACCATCTTGGCTATTTTATCTTCGCTCTGGCGATGAGTAGCCTGTTCGGCTCTTAACTCTTCGACCGCCTTTAGGGCAGCCGCATCACTTCTCCTGGCTTGTTCCTTGGCTCGGGCAAGTTCCGCCCGAGGGGTCTCCACGGCGGCAGCTCCATCTGCAGTCACATCATATTATACATACTAGCATCATGCTCCTCTTAATATTTGTTAACACCCGGAAAATACATACCCTGTGCCTCGTCAAGCCGCTTGTTCACAAGCGCGATGTCGGGATCTGCCGCGTCAAGCTGCCGCCTCAGTTCGGTAAACTTAGAAGTCCGGCCAGCCACCGAACCCTCAGCCGCCTGCACATAAAAGCAGCGCGATCATTACCTGGGACTATGATCCTCTATTTGCCGCCTCTGGACAGCAACCAGAGTCTCAGGGGCTACTATCTCTATAGAGCACACCTAGCGTGTGCGGTACCATCAAAAAAAATATATATTACTTTGCATACCTCAAAGCCTCTTAGCAGGCTCGTGAAAGCTTCATGCAACCCAATTTTGGCGGATGAGATCCTCTCAACCACCGTACCCATTAAAGTACGATGCGCCTCTGAGATAGCCGCTTGCTCCAGAAGACCCATCAGTGCGTCCGGTTGTGCACCGGACAGTCCCGGACTCTTTCTGTTGCTCTCCTTAGGAGCCGAATACTCCGGACTTCAGGTGGCCGAAGGGTTACCTTCTGGCCTTGGCGGATTAGGAGAAATCCTCCGTGACGACACCTCAGGGTCGTCCGCCACATGAGGCGGGGAGACAGGGGGAGGCGTTTCGCTCTGCATCATCTCCAGAAGAAGATCCCCCGAAGACGAACTCTGTCGAGAAGGGCTACGAGCCGGACTGCATGATATATGTCTCGGTTATTGTCCTCGGAGATAAAGTAGGATATATTTACCAAAGTACTCTTGTTCACTTACAGCTCGGTGGAGGGCTGGCCCCCTTGCGGGTGCTGTGCGGTAAGGACGCCCTCCGGGGCAGGGCCCCCTGGCGAAGGTTTCTTCCCTCGTTTGGAAACCTTCGTTTCCAAGTCTTCAAAGGCGGTCCTTTTCCTTCCTTGGGGAGAGGGGATTCTAGATTCTTCTCCCCGATTATCCTCCTTCGCGGAGACACTAATTCCCCCGGTTTGGATGTGTAATGTGTGAAGCCCACTTTCGGCTTCTTTATTCCTCCCTTTATCTTCCCCTGATGGCACTTGATAAGGTGCGTGCTCAAGCATCCTGGGTAGTACAGGATTCGGTGAGCCTTCGGGAAGGGGGGCCGAACACCTGATCCTCTCCGCCTTTCTTATCCAGTCCTGGCCGAGAGCGATTTTTTCAGAATGATGTTGTGACAAATAAAAAGACAGCATGTTCGGCCGCAGAATTACTTACCTGGGTATCTAGACGGTTGCAGTTGAGACCCGCATCCTCGGTGGTGTCCGGACACTTTATTCGTGATCCGAAGAACAATCCATACATCTCTTCGAGCGTCACGCCGAAGAATTGCTGAATAGTTCACGGTCTTTCTGGGTTGAACTCCCACATACGGAGAGATCGACGTTGGCATGGCAGGACCCGATGAACTAGCATAACTTGCATTACCTTGACAAGACTGACATCCCTCTTGAGGAGATCTCGGATGCGACTTTGCAATGTCAGCATGTCATTAACTGGCCCCAAGTCCAGCCCCTTGTTGACCCATGACGCCAGTTGCGGTGGAGGGCCCGAGCGGAAGGCGGGGGCAGCCGCCCACTTTGTGCCTCGGGGAGTTGTGATGTAAAACCACTCCCGCTGCCATAAGTTGGACACCTCCGGTAAGGAACCCTTTGGCCATAGAGCATCGTCTTCGGCTTCACATTAAAGGTCTTGAGCCATAAGCCGAAGTGTGGGGTGATGCGGAGGAAGGCCTCACACACGACGATAAATGACGAGATGTGAAGGATGGAATCTGGAGCTAGATCGTGGAAATTGAGCCCGTAATAGAACATAAGCCCTCTAACAAAGGGATCAAGACTAAAGCCTAGCCCGCGGAGGAAGTGGGAAACAAATACGACACTCTCGTTGGGTTCGGGAGTGGGGATGACCTGCCCTTGAGCAGGCAGCCTGTGCGGGATTTCGGCGGTCAGATACCTGACTTCCCTTAGCTTCTTGATGTACTCCTCTGTGACAGAGGAGGCCATCCACCGACCTTGAAGGTTGGATCTGGACATGGTTGAAGGTCCGAAGCGCTTAGCCTGAGCCTTGGGTGTTGGAACTCGAGGTGGGGGATGTAACATCCCAAATTTTCAATTTGGAATGTTATACATTAGATCATCATGCATATCATATTTTATTGCATTTTGACTTGCGATCCTAGAAATTTCACGCAACTCAAGGACCCACGGAGAGATTTGGGGATTTCGTTATTTTCATATTTGGGTTTTCTCAAATTTTGAAAATAGGATCATTTGTTTTAATTATTTTTCTCTCCGAAAATATTTCATATAAAAATATATGAGAGGGGATAAAATGACTTCTCCACAAATAACGAAATATTGGAGGAAAAATATTAAAAACAAATATTTGATTTTATTCGAATTAGATAAACTTCGCGTTTTTCAAAATTGCATTTTAGTCCCAAATAAATGTTCATCTTGTCTGGCTTATTTTTAGAGGACGTGGAAAATTTATTTCGGGATTTTCGGAGTCCATTTAGTATTTCTTTTCCTACTTTTTCTGCACGTCTGAATTGTTTTTAAAAGTCAACCGCCTTACGGGCCGTGTCCGACCCGGACACCTCAGCCCGGCCGGCCTTTAAAGCCGAGGCCCGAGCCCCGCCTCAGCCTAAGTCGCCGCTGCCCCGAAACCCTAGCCGCCGCCGCCCCGCGCCGCCGCCGCCGCCCCGCGCCGCCCGCCGCCCGCGTCGCCCTGCCGCCCGACCCGCCACCCGCCGCCGCCCGCCGGAGCCCCGCCGCCTCTCACCCGACGCCGCCACCCACCGGAGCCGCTCGCCGCCGCCGCCGTCACGCGAACCGAGGTAGCCACCGGTTTTTCTCGAAAAACCGTTCGGTTTTATTTCGAACCGAGATGCTTTTTTTATATTAGATCGGTTTATTTTTTCGGTTTAGTTAAATAGCGAACACCCGTTCGTTCGTTCATTTTAATGAACGGTTTTCGTTTTTTTACAGACAACGAACGTTCGATCGTTAGCCTGTTCGTCAGTTTTCCTTTTTCTTGGATTTTCCGTGATTATTCCTGATCGCGATTTCCGATCTGTTTTTCGTTTTAGTATAACTTTTCGGTCGTTTATCGGAATTAGGCGATTCAAGCGCCTAGAGTTTCGTCTCGAAATTCTCTTTCCGTTTAACCAACTCAAACAAGTTTTTGCTACTGTAAAATTTGACTTAGATCCATATTAGTAAACGAAGCTTGTTTCTTTCGCCGTTTGACCTTCGTTGCTTCGTTTGAATTGATTCTTTTTGCAAACCGGAGTTCTTAAGTTGAACTTTCTGGTTAGATCTCTTATTTTGAGTTTTATTTCGTGCACCCTTGCTTGATTGCTTATGTATGTATTGTTTGTTTGCGATAGAGTACCCGGAGTGCGAAGCGTGCTACTACGAGTCTCTAGGTTTCACGGATCATCAGCAAGGCAAGTAACACTTTGATCATACTTTTCATCACCCAGTTTTATTGCATTAGATCAATCCTCAAACAGTTGCATGATTAGGATCTGATTAATATGTGGGTTTTGGGAAGTAGATGAGGTAGTACCTATTGTCCTGTTTACTATCAAACCTTTGGGAGTTACTTCTACGTTTGCTTATATTGCTATGCTATGCTCGTAGATGTGGATTGGGTTTGAGTGAATTCTTCATGACAGATGTGAGATTATTAATTTATGGTTCAACTTAAGGTGGCTACTTTAATTTACATCTGGGTGGATTGAGGCACCTGGAGAAACCAGTGTTGCCTGTATTTTTGGATATCCCGGAGTACCCTTGTGATCATCCTATGGACCGCCACCCAGACTCAAAGGGATCATGAGATTATTCATGTTAGAAACTTCCGTGTGCAGCCACAAGCTATTATGGGCTCTAGCATAGTTGAGTAGGTTACATGACCTCTTGAAGAGTTGGGCTAGCAGATGTAGGGGAAAGTAGGTGTAACTGTCCACCCGGAGTAAAGAGTAGTGTTTCTGAAAGACTGTGTCTCGGTCATCCGTTTCTCAAACACCATGTAGTGCGAGAAATCAAGCGGAGGCGATCGAGTCTTGTGGGGAAAAGTGCACAAACCTCTGCAGAGTGTACAAACTAATCATGATTAGCCGTGTCCCCGGTTATGGACATCTTGAGTATCTAGTTCTTGGATTATCATGTGAATCTCATCATCATGTTACTTAATTTAATTTGATTGGGTTAATCACGTTCTTAATTGGGATTGAGTTGGAGGTACCTTCTCAATGTTTAACAACCACCATGATAGTTAAATAAAATTTATTCCTTTGTGGTAGGGAAAAAATGGCTTTTCGCAAAACTGTAACCATAGAGCTTTCCACCAGCCAAATATGCATGTAGTGATAGCATTATTCTGTTCATTACTCTCTATGTGTTACTTTGCCAGCATATTCCATGTGCTGACCCGTTTTCGGGCTGCAACGTATCATGTTGCAGACTTTTTAGACGGCGAGTAAGGAGCCTTAGGTCGTGGTCTTATACTCAGTGATGCCGTTGGAGTTGATGGACTCACTTTATCTTCCAAGCCTTCCGCTGTTATCGTATTTTAGATGGCCTTAAGCCATATTTATTGTATTTAGTTCTCTTGAACTATTCGATGTAATAAGTGTGCGATTGCTACTCTGTTATAAATCCTTCAAAGTACTGTGCGTGTCAGCATTACCGATCCAGGGATGACACTGATGCATAGAGACTAGACTGTTTGAGGTCTGGTCGCTACAGAGATGGTATCAGAGCACACACTGACTGTAGGACACGACCACTAAGCTAAAGCCCTAGATCACTACTCTCTTCTCATTTCTGACTCCTCTCCTTTCTTCCACTCTTTTAGGATGGCAGATGCAAGGAACAAGTTCGCGCAACCAGATGAGGATACACCTTTTGGACGACACTTGAAGGAAGTTACTAAGTACCAGAACATCGGAATACCAAGCTTCACCGGAACCTACAACGCCACACTACCAGAAGAGGAGCGCTGGATGATTCACGTTCAAGTTCCAGGAAGGACGTCCACGCCAATCACTGAGCCCATAGAGTTTTCCTTTGATGCACCAATCCGGAGTCTAGGAAAGAGCATGGCAGCCCACATCACCATGGGACACATTGGAGAAGTGTACCACAATGATCTCAAGGATACTATCTATCAGATTTGTGGGCGCCGAGACGAGCAATGGGAGATGATCAGTACCAGGAAGGATAGATCTATTGCAGCTTTCATCCAGGAGTTAAACCAGCACATTCGTCGCCAGGAGAACCAGATGTGCGTAGACATGATAGAACTGAAGAAGGCAAAGACTAGGATCATGGAACTAGAGGAAGAACTCAAGGCTACACGTGAGGATTATATGGAGGAAATCGTCGCACTAGTGGAGAAGAATGACGACCTGACAAAGAAGCTAGGCGTTTTCATGGGAGACCCAGCACCAGGAGGAGATGATGACGATTCTACTTGCCCGGGGAATTACATCATCATTGACGACACCGACTCGGACCCCAGTGAGGATGATTTGGAGGATGAAGCCGGAGCAGATATCATGGAGTCTTCGACATTTATAACTATGACGCTTTCGAACGGGAGACACATATTGGTTACGCATACTGATGATTCAAGACACATATGTAGCTAGCTATCAAGTTTCATCGGAATAGATCAAATAATTAATGGGGGAGGAGGACATGTCATTTGTGCTCACCCACGAACGAAGGGGCAGAGCTCGTCAAACGCACGGCGAGGTCGTCGAACACCAAACCTCGCAGCGATGAAACAACTGCACATTTAAAACTACCCGATCAACACAATTATATATGATGTTTTTCATAACAAAATTGAAAGATATATGACATAACTAATAATTCACAAATATATGACCCCGTCGGCTTCTGGAAGGCCAAAGAACACCTTTTCGGGAGGTGTCGGGGGTCGGGGTGTCGTGTCGGTCTCGGGGTGCCGTGTCGGGGTCGGGGTCGGCGTTTCGGGGTCGGGGTGTCGGGTCGGGGTGCCGGGTCGGGGTCGGGGTGCCGTGTCGGTGTCGGGGTTGGGGTGTCGGGTCAGGCTCGGGGTCGGGGTGTCGGGGTCGGGGTCGGGGTCGGGGTCTCGGGGTCGGGGTGCCGGGTCGGGGTCGGGGTGCCGTGTCGGTGTCGGGGTCGGGGTGTCGGGTCAGGCTCGGGGTCGGGGTCTCGGGGTCGGGGTGTCGGGTCGGGGTGCCGGGTCGGGGTCGGGGTGCCGTGTCGGTGTCGGGGTCGGGGTGTCGGGTCAGGCTCGGGGTCGGGGTCTCGGGGTCGGGGTGTCGGGTCGGGGTGTCGGGTCGGGGTGTCGGGTCGGGGTGCCGTCTCGGGGTCGGGGTGTCGGGTCGGGGTGCCGGGTCGGGGTCGGGGTGTCGGGGTCGGGGTTGGGGTCAGGGTTTCGGGGTCTAGGGGTCGGGGTGTCGTGTCGGGGTGCCGTGTCGGGTCGGGGTTTTTTTCCTCTTTTTTCCTTTTCTTCTTCTTCCTATTCTTCCTTTTCTTCCTCTTCTTCTTTTTTCTTCTCCTCCTCCTCTTCTTCTTCTTCCTTTCCTTTTTCCTCTTCTTCTTCTCCTCCTCTCCTCTTTTTTCTTCTTCTTCTTCCTCTTCTTCTTTTTTCTTCTCCTCCTCCTCTTCTTCTTCTTCCTTTCCTTTTTCCTCTTCTTCTTCTCCTCCTCTCCTCTTTTTTCTTCTTCTTCTTCCTCTTCTTCTTTTTTCTTCTCCTCCTCCTCTTCTTCTTCTTCCTTTCCTTTTTCCTCTTCTTCTTCTCCTCCTCTCCTCTTTTTTCTTCTTCTTCTTCTTTCCTCAAACTAAACTAAACCTAAAACTAAACCTAAAACTAAACCTAAACCTAAAACTACAACTAAAACTAAATCTAAACTAAAACTAAAACTAAAAAGGAAAAAACAGAAGAAAAAAACAGAAAAAAAAACAGAAAAAAGGGGGGCTCACCTGGGGGGTGGAGGAGGCCGGTGAAGGAGGGGGACGGGGCGGTGGAGGAGGCGGCCTGGGGCGGCGGGGGGCCGGGCCTGGGGCGGCGGGGGCCCTGGCGGTGGGGCGCGGGACGGCGGGGGGCCGGGGCGGCGGGGACGACGGGGCGGTGGGGGCGACGTGGCCCCGGGGCGGCGGGGGCGACGGGGCGGCGGGGGGGGGGGGCCGGGCCCGGGCGGTGGGGCGTGGGGCGGTGGGGGGGGCGACGGGGCGGTGGGGGCGACGGGGCCCTGGGGCGGCGGCGAGCCGGGGCGGCGGGGGCGGCGGCGGGGTGGGAGGAGAGAAACGGCGAGGGAGAGAAGAAGTGAGTAACGGGCGGGGGTACGGGCCGTTAGGTAGTGAGCTCTTTGCCGTCCGCCCCTCTTTGTCGTCCGCTTTTTTGCCTCTTTGCCGTCTGCTAGCGGACGGCAAAGAGGTGGCCCGTTAAGTTTTTCCCAAACGGGCGGGGGGTGGGGGCCACCTCACTCTTTGCCGTCCGCCAGTGGACGGCAAAGATTCTTTGCCGTCTGTTGGCAGACGGCAAAGAGCTGGCAGATGGCAAAGAGCTTCTTTGCCGTCTGCCCTTTCTTTGCTGTCTGCTTTTGGGTAGCTGATGGCAAAGAGCTTCTTTGCCGTCAGCTAGCAGACGGCAAAGAGCTGGCAGATGGCAAATTAGCTGATTCCAGCAAGGGGATTTGTGGATAAGTTTAAGTTGCCCACCAAAGTTCTTTGAACACCTATGTTAGTAACCTCGCCAGGAGCAGAGTATATGGCAAGCCAAGGATGTTTTCAGTTGCCATTGGCCATAGATAGGCATGTTTTCCCCTCAGACCTAATAGTTTTGCAGTCACAAGGTTTGGATGTGATTTTGGGAATGGATTGGCTATCGATGTATGGAGGAAACATCGATTGCGCCAGTAAGACGATTTTGCTTTCTACCCCAGAAGGAAGAAGGATTAAGTATGTATCCCGACATGTGCCGAAGAAGACTCAAGTGAATTCCTTATCAGGAGTTGTACAGGAGGAAGTACCAGTGGTGAAGGAATTCCCTGACGTATTTCCAGAGGAGTTGCCAGGCATGCCACCGGATAGAGACATCGAGTTTTTGATTGAGCTTTTGCCAGGCACTGGGCCAATATCTAAGAGACCGTACAGGATGCCCGCTAAGGATTTGGAAGAAATTAAGAAGCAGATTAAGGAGTTACTGGATAAAGGATATATTCGCCCAAGTTCGTCACCTTGGGAATCACCCGTACTTCTAGTGGAGAAAAAAGATGGATCGTTGTGGATGGTTGTTGATTATCGTGGATTGAATGAAGTAACAATCAAGAACAAGTACCCACTGCCGATGATCAATGATCTGTTTGACCGACTACAAGGAGCTAAAGTATTTTCCAAGATTGATTTGCGATCAGGATACCACCAGTTGAAGATTCGAGAGCAGGATATACCCAAGACAACTTTTACCACAAGGTATGGGCTATATGAGTACACCGTTATGTCATTTGGCCTGACTAACGCACCTTCCTATTTCATGAACATGATGAACAAAGTGTTTATGGAGTTTTTGGATAAGTTCGTCGTAGTGTTCATTGATGATATTCTGGTGTATTCGAAGAATGAAGAAGAGCATAAGGAGCATTTGCGTTTGGTACTTGGAAAGCTCAAAGAACATCAGTTATATGCCAAGTTTAGCAAGTGCGAGTTTTGGTTAAAGGAAGTTGGATTCCTTGGACATGTTATATCCGGAGAAGGAATAGCAGTAGATCCCACCAAGGTTAACACTGTGACAAATTGGGAAGCACCCACGACAGTTGGAGAAATCCGGAGTTTTCTTGGACTCGTAGGATATTACCGGAGATTCATCGAGAATTTCTCGAAGATTGCAAAGCCTATGACGGAGTTGTTGAAGAAGGACACCAAATTCATTTGGACTGAGGAATGCGAGCCTAGTTTCCAGTAATTGAAGAAACGTTTGGTTACAGCGCCAGTGTTGATTCTGCCAGATCAACGCAAGGATTATGAAGTATATTGCGACGCTTTCTCGTCGAGGACTTGGAGCAGTGCTAATGCAGGAGGGAAGAGTTGTTTCATATGCCTCACGACAGCTTAAACCCCATGAGTTGAATTATGCTACACATGATTTGGAGTTAGCAGCCGTAGTGCATGCGTTGAAGACATGGAGACATTTTCTCATCGGAAACCATTATGAGGTGTACACGGATCACAAGAGTTTGAAGTACATTTTCACGCAGAAGGAGTTGAATCTCAGGCAAAGGAGATGGTTGGAGCTCATTAAGGATTATGATATGAGATTGCATTATCACCCAGGGAAGGCTAACGTAGTAGCCGATGCTTTGAGCCGCAAGAGCCATGTCAACACGCTCATGACCGGAGAGTTACCCAAGAAGTTAGCAGAGGATCTTCGTGAACTATGTTTGGAAATAGTTCCAAGAGGTTTTGTAGCAGCATTGGAGATTTAGTCTACTTTGATGGATAAGATCAGAGAAGCTCAGAAAACAGACAAGGAAATTGCTGAGATAAAGGAAAGGATGAGTAAAGGAAAAGCCAAGGGATTTCGTGAGGATGAACACGATACCTTATGGTTTGAGGACCGCATTTATGTGCCCAATGATCCGGAGATCAGGAAGTTGATTCTGCAAGAGGCCCATGATTCACCATATTCGATTCGCCCAGGAAATACCAAGATGTATTTGGATCTGAAGGATACTTTCTGGTGGACCGGAATGAAGAAGGATATTGCGGAGTATGTAGCAGTTTGTGATGTATGTCAGAGAGTAAAGGCAGAGCATCAGAAACCAGCAGGATTGCTACAACCATTGCCGATACCCGAATGGAAGTGGGATAAGCTAGGCATGAATTTTATCACAGGATTGCCCAGGACTCGTTCAGCCTATGACTCGATATGGGTTGTAGTCGATCGTTTGACGAAGGTAGCTCATTTCATCCCAGTAAAGATCACTTATACAAGTGCTAAGTTGGCAAAGATATACATGACCAGGATTGTATGTCTACATGGAGTTCCGAGGACCATTGTATCAGATAGAGGAACCCAGTTTACTTCAAAGTTTTGGAATCAGTTGCACGAGACTTTGGGTACCAGGCTAGAGTTCAGTATAGCCTTTCATCCACAGACAGACGGACAGACCGAGAGAGTCAATCAGATTTTCGACGACATGCTGAGAGCTTGTGCGCTAGATTATGGATCTAGTTGGGACGACAATTTGCCATATGCAGAGTTCTCTTACAACAACACTTATCAATCCAGTTTGAAGATGGCCCCTTTCGAAGCTCTGTACGGAAGGAGGTGCAGGACACCGGTGTTGTGGGACAAAGTTGGAGACTGCCAGTTGTTTGGACCAGATTTGATTAAAGAGTCTGAACAGAAAGTGAAGTTGATTCGCGATAGGCTCAAGGTAGCCCAGTCTAGGCGGAAGAGTTATGCGGATTCTAAACGCAAGGAGACAGTTTATCAAGTCGGAGACAGAGTTTATCTTCGAGTATCACCACTTCGAGGAGTAAAGCGCTTTGGAGTTAAGGGAAAGTTAGCGCCACGTTTTGTAGGACCATACAAAGTTTTGGAGCGTATGGGGGAAGTTGCTTACAAGTTGGAATTGCCCGAAGGATTGCGGGAGTTCACGATGTGTTCCATGTTTCTCAGCTGAAGAAGTGCCACGCAGAGATGGCTGAGATACCACTGAGAGATACAGTGCCATTGGAAGCGATTTAGCTGGATAGTGACTTGACCTATGAGGAGAAACCAGTTAAGATTCTTGAGTATGCCAGCCGAGTCACCCGCAGCAAGGTTATCAAGTTTTGCAAAGTTCAGTGGAGTCACCATACCGAGGATGAAGCCACCTGGGAGCGAGAGGAAGATCTACGGAAGGACCACTCTCACCTATTTTCTAGCCAACCCGAATCTCGAGGGCGAGATTCATCTTAAGGGGGGTAGGTTTGTAACATCCCAAATTTTCAACTTGGAATGTTATACATTAGATCATCATGCATATCATATTTTATTGCATTTTGATTTGCGATCCTAGAAATTTCACGCAACTCAAGGACCCACGGAGAGAGTTGGGGATTTCGTAATTTTCATATTTGGGTTTTCTCAAATTTTGAAAATAGGATCATTCGTTTTAATTATTTTTCTCTCCGAAAATATTTCATATCAAAATATATGAGAGGGGATAAAATGACTTCTCCACAAATAACGAAATATTGGAGGAAAAATATTAAAAACAAATATTTGATTTTATTTGGATTTTATTTGATTTTATTCGAATTAGGAAAATACGCGTTTTTCAAAATTGCATTTTAGGCCCAAATAAATGTTCATCTTGTCCGGCTTATTTTTAGAGGACGGGGAAAATTTATATCGAGATTTTTGGAGTCCGTTTAGTATTTCTTTTCTTACTTTTTCTGCACGTCCGAATTATTTTAAAAAAAAGTTAACCGCCTTACGGGCTGTGTCCGACCCGGACACCTCAGCCTGGCCGGCCTTTAAAGCCGCGGCCCGAGCCCCGCCTCAGCCCAAGTCGCCGCCGCGCCGAAACCCTAGCCGCCGCCGCCGCCCCGCGCCGCCCGCCGCCCGAC